>NW_008352394.1:948651-985757 GCF_000622305.1 Nannospalax galili | reverse complement strand
TTTTTTGAGACAGGGTCTCCCTGTAGCCCCAGCTGGCCTGAAACTCACAGAGATCTGCCTGCCTCCTGAGTGCTGAGATTAAAGGTGTGCGCCACCACGCCCAGCACTTCTTTACTCTTTTTTAAATTTTTTATTAGTTCTTTGAAAATTTTATACATTGTGTTTTGATCACATTCTCTCCAATTCCTCCTGGCTCCACCCCTCATTCACTTCTGGGGAGAGGCAGTGGAGAATCTTTAAAGTTTCTGTTCACCCAGACCCATGACCTTTTTTGTGTTTTGTTTTGTTTTACTTTGTATGAGTGTTTTTACTGCAAGTATGTAAGTACACCCATGTCATGCAAAGCCTGCTGAGGTCAGAAGAGGGTGCTGGATTCCCCTGGAACTGGAGATATGATAAGGACCAGTTTTTAACAGCCATGTGGGTACTGGGAACTGAACCTAGGTCCTCTGCAAAAGAAGTCAGTGTTCTTAACTGTTGAGTCATCTCTCCAGACTTCTCCACCCCCTCCATGACCTTTTGTTTACCCCTAAGGCTCAGGGGCCTCCCACTCCCTCCTCCAGGGAATAGTTCAATGGAAATTGCCACAGGACTACCGTGCTGTGCACTGGGAACTGCCACAGGGCAGGGCAGGGCAGGGCTATGCACCGGGAACTGTCCTGGGGCAGTGCTGTGCATTGACAGTTCCTCCATGTCTTTTCTTGGCTTCACTGCTCATTTCTTTTAGTGCTGAGAAATCCTGTGCATGTGGGAGCACGCCGGTGTATTCACCCTCTCCCTTACCATAAGACATGTTTGTTTCCAAGTTTTGATGCTTATCAATAAAACTGCTATAAATATCCTCCTGTGGGTTTTTTCATGGACATAGTTTTTACCTCTGTGTAAATATCAAGGCGTACTACTGCTGGATGCTGCAGCATGTGTGTTAATGTTTCATGAAACTGTCAGCCTGCCAGCAGAAATGGAAGAGAGGTTTTCCCTGCAATCTGGTGTGGTCAGTGCTCTGATCTTCATCAAGTAGCAGGTGTGTACGGTATTGCATTCTGTTTTAACATGTGACTACCTCTCGGTTCATGGCAATCAGATATTTCATATATACATATACACATATATACATATATACATACATACATATGCCATCTTGCCATTCTCCTGCCATAAGCCTTCGTGGTTGCTCCAGTTTTGGACAATTATAAATAAAACTGCTGCAAGCAACCATACAGGTTTCTGCATGAATACAGTGTTCCTTCTTTGGTGAGGTGTCTGTTTAGGCCTTTTCTCATTTTTTAAACTAGCTTCTTTATTTTCTCCCTGTTAAGTGTTTTTTTAGACAGGGTCCCACTGTGTACCTAAGTTGGCCTCAAATTCTTGATCCTTCTGCCTCAGCTTCCCAAGTGCTGGAGTTACAGGTATGTGCTTGAAATTGTTTGACTATCCATCATATCAGCTAATATGTTTATACAGAATAATCTGATACATCAGTGCCTATGGAAAGTTAGGGAAAGTGACCAAAACAGGTAGCAAAATACAGTGTTGTTTTTGTTGTTTAATTCAATAACATCAAGATAAACTGATCAGTACAAAACAATATTTCAAACATCCAAGTTGACTTGTGAGCAGTTTATGTGTGTAAAAGGTCCTCACCTTTGTCAGGTATAACACTAGCGGTTTTAAAAGGTCTTTATCTTTGTCTAGGAGCACACAGGAATGCTGTCAAATTTCTGAGCTTTTTTCTTCCCTCTCCGACTGATTGGCATGGAGCATCCGTGTTGCCATGGAGAGGCTGATGCATATGGAGACCTGCTGCAGACAAATGAGTTCCTTTCAGGAGCAGGCCTACAGAGCCGACTTGCCGGAGGTGTCCCCACTAACCTCGAGAACAATCCACCAGAACACAGTTTCAGGCCACAGGCAGGCAAGCTCATTTCTGGGAGCACTTGTCCACAGCACAGGGCCCCACCCCAGTCTTTCATACTTGTTTGCTTGCTTAGCAGTGTAGCTTAAGCTGGTCCTGAACTCCCATCCTCCTGCCTAACCTGAGTCCTGGAACCAAGACTTTCTTAAGTAAAACAAAAGCTAAACAATTTCCACTGTTTCTCATACCTCATATCTCCTTGTGTATAAAACCAAGCCCTCCCAGAAGTAACAGTCTGTCAAAAAAAACAAGGCAAAACTGGGCAGAGTGGTGAATGTCATGATCCTGGACTCCTGAAGCAGAAACAGAGGATTTGAGGGTTCAAGGCTAGCCTGGACTGCACAGCAAGACCCCATTTCAAAAAACAAAAGCAGCAAAACGATAATAAAACAGGACAGAGGATTCCTTGTGTTAACTTCTTTGTAAAGTTCAAAATCTCATGGTCCAATCCACCAGACACAAAATTCATTCACTCTTCAATATTCATGTTTTGGGTTATTTTTTTCCCCTAAAAGAGAAAAGAGAATGACTACTTTGGACAACTCTTTGGCAGTTTCTTATGAAGTAGAATGTAGACCTACTATACAACCCAGTGATTGTACACTTTAACATTTACTCAACAGAAATAAAAACAAATACCCATGCAGAATCAAATAGATGACAGATGATAGATAGATGATAGATGATAGATAGATAGATTAGATAGATGATAGATACATAGATAGATATATAGACAGATGGAGAGATAGATAGATGATAGTTAGATAGATAGATAGATAGATAGATAGATAGATAGATAGATAGATAGATAGATAGATAGATAGATAGATAGATAGATAGATAGATAGATAGATAGATAGATAGATAGATAGATAGATAGATAGATAGATAGATAGATAGATAGATAGATAGATAGATAGATAGATAGATAGATAGATAGATAGATAGATAGATAGATAGATAGATAGATAGATAGATAGATAGATAGATAGATAGATAGATAGATAGATAGATAGATAGATAGATAGATAGATAGATAGATAGATAGATAGATAGATAGATAGATAGATAGATAGATAGATAGATAGATAGATAGATAGATAGATAGATAGATAGATAGATAGATAGATAGATAGATAGATAGATAGATAGATAGATAGATAGATAGATAGATAGATAGATAGATAGATAGATAGATTATAGATAGATAGATAGATAACAATTGTAGTTAAAACCACCAAAACTAGAAATAAAGTAAGCAACATGTCCAGGAACAGAACTGTAATGTAGCCACACAAGGTAACATTACAACAGAGAAAGCAAGCCAGCCACTGATACGTGCTGCCATCTGAATGAATCTCAGGTGTATGCTGAATACACTCCGTAGAACTCACTTATGTAAAGGACTAAAGCAGACCCAACTCACTGGCAGACACCACAATCCAAGCCACAGTCGCTTTTCTGGACAAGGGATGAAGAAACTTTCTGGAGCAATGGAAATGTTTTATACCTTGATACAGATGGCAGTGATGTGGGGAAAATGCATTTGCCCAAACTCAGAAAACCATATATTTAAAATCTGCACATCTTATTTTATATAAATTATACCCCAATTTAAAAACTAATGTGGGGAGGCAGAGGAATGGAAGGAGTAAACAAGGCAAATAAAAGTGGTGGTCCTTGGTTTCTGCGGTGAAGCGGCTTGGTTTCTGCGGTGATTTCAGCTCCATATTTGGTCTATGTGTTTCCATGAATTTTTATTAACACGGGATTATTGAACGTCATCAGTAGCCAGATGACAGCTCAAAGAACAAGACAGACCTTATGGAAATAATGTTCCCTGTGATTCTTTTAAAGCACATTTTTTCAGTCATTATCTTGAGAGAAAACAAGCAGCTGGCTCTCTTCACAAAGAGATTTAATAGGATACTGGGGAAAAGAGGAGAAATTGAGGTGAACAATGCCTGTTTCAGCGCCAGCCGCACAAAACCAAGCCTTCCAAGGTGAAGCGATGTCCCCTCTGCCAGAAAACTCGTAAGAGACACAACACTCAGTAATGAAGGGTCCCCTAATTATTGGCGTGATTTGAAGCATATTGTGCAAAACATTCTGAAACCTGAAATTGCCACAGCAAATGCATCAGTAGCCGTCGCTCTCATCTGTGAAAATAGATGGAGCAGCTAAAGGAAAGCTCCCCACCCCTCGGATCCCCGTGTGCTTTGTCAGCCTTTAGCTTTTTCCACCTTTCTTGTCATTGCAAATCCATCTGGGTTTGAGCCGACAGTTTCAAAGTTTCCGTGTGACCTCCTGACTAGTTTGTTCCTCTCTTACAGTCTTTGCAGTTTTACGGAGAATTAGCCAACTACAAGTAATAGATGATTTGTAAGGACATCACGGAATGTTCTGAAAAGTGAAAATAAGGGACACTGTGGTTTGTTTAGCAGACCTCTCTCTTTGCATGAAACCACGCACATGTACGCTACAGAATTGTAAAATTCAGATGGTGGCTGGTGGAGGGGATGTCTGGTAACAAAGCACAGAGATGCCTTCTAAGTTTTACTTAGGCTAAATTAACTACGTGGGCAACAAAAAAGGTGCTGTCTTTTCCTTAAATATATATATTAGCAGAGATGCTGGCTAAATAAATTCTGTTTAGTGGGAAATGAATTATGTAAATGTAATTTATACCATTAATTCGGCTCATGAATTTAATCCACTCAGACACAGAAAGGTTTCCGTGCAATGAATATTTCTGAGGTTGTTTAATATGTTAAAATAAATATTGAGCAGCTGACAGGAAAACATGTCACCCGCATCACGAAAGCTGTTTTGAAACAATAATTTAAATGCCTGCTGAATATTTACAATCATGACTTTTTAACTTTTAGTTAGATTTTCTTTCTAAAACATGTTTGTCGTGCCAAGCCATTCAAACAGCATGAGGCTGCGGCTGGAACGCTGGGGACACTTGAGGTTAATAAGGGCTGCAGTGTGCAGTGGTGGGCTCAGGCAGGGGGACGCTGAAAAACAAGCCTATTTAATGCCACCTGGAAGGCTGCAAGAAGCAGACATATTTGGGGATTTTTTCGGATGCCCTAAAGTATCTACTATCCACCATGGACTCAGATGAAAGACTTCCAATATTGAATATCTAAACATTAACAGAAAAGGTGTAATTTAGAAGTATTTAATTTAAATGTAAACAGAGCTCAAAAGATGTATTTTTTTTAATATCACCAAAGACTATGCAACAAAAATTACTTGTTCTGCTCTTTGGAAAAGAAAGGGAAATTTACAGGTTGGAACTGAAAGATTCCCAGCTGGACGACACTGCGCTTACTTCCCACACTGACAACTTCCCAGAGTGACTTTTGTTGTGGCCCTGGGAGGAGGGTGCTGGTGCTAGGAGCTCGCCAGTTCTAGACTTCTACCTCAAAAGTACTGTGCTGTTTACTGGGAAAGTGACCACAATTTCTGAAACCCACTGAGCCTCTGTGAACAACTTTGACATGAATTTTTGCCTTCCTCAAGTTCCTGTCACTGTATGTATAGCCCTGTCTTAGAGATCTGATTATAGACATGTCCAAAAAAGGTAGAATTAGAGACTAGAGAGAGGGCTCAGCGGTTAAGAACATTGGCTGTTCTTGCAGAAGATCTGGGTTTGATTCTCAGCACCCACATGGTGGCTAACAACCATTTGTGACTCCAGTTCCAAGGGATCGAATACCTTCTCTGACCTCCTTGGGCACTGCACAACATAGGTGCACTTACACACATGCAGGCAATACACTCATACCCATCAAATAAAAAGAATTTTAAAAAAGGTTAAAATTGGTGTCTCCTTGTTCACACCCTAGAGTTTTTGTACCAGGCCAGTCAGGCTCACGTCTGAATGAACTTCATCTTCCATCCCATCCCTCAGGATTGGATTGTCCTCACAGCTTTAGTCTCAGGTACTCTGACCTTCAAGGTCCACAGAGAAGGGAAAGGGAGGTTTGGGGGGATGTCTATACATGGGGCCCATGTCTACAGGGAGTACGTTAGTCCCTCTTAGCCAAGATTTCACTTCCAAAGTTCAGTTATCCTCTCTCAAATGATCAGTAGACAGGTATGGCTATGGGCTGCCCTGGTAGCCAAGGTGAAGAGCATTTCTGTCACCACAGAAGTTTCTGTCAGGAGGCACTGGCTTGAGTCAAGCATAAATGACAACCTTCTCCACCAGGCAGAAGGACCCAGTACTCAGTGTTCCGAACTTACAGGGAGATTGTAAAGACAATGTCGAGTAAATTAAATATGAGTGATAAAGATTAGCTTTGCCTTAAAATACATACGAGTTTTTAATAGATTATAGCTAATGAATAGCAAATACACTTCTTTAAATAGCCAAATAAGCTAATATTTTAAAAGATAACACCTGAGTTTCTTAAGAGCTGACTTCCTCTGGTTTTTCAATTGCTTAACCTTAGGCGTAGGCTAAGTATCTTACAGTTTAATGCAGAGGTTTCCATTGGCTCTGAGGCTCACTGTCTGGTTGTTCAGGTTGACAGGACAGTATTCACATAGACTGCAAGGTAAACTCTAGAACAGAGCAAGGTGCAAGTTACACAGAAGGCAGTGCTACAATCCTGGTTCCCTCACAGTGATCTGAATTTACAACATTGGTCAGTATCACAGTAGCAGCAATTAGTAAGCTGAGGACTTGAAATTCAAATTTTTCTAAATCCAAAAATTGCATTGACCCCAGGATCTAGTTTCCAAATAGGCAATCAAATGAGCATTTTCACGGAAAAGGCATTTTTGTTTTACAGAGGCCAGAGTCACCCCCAACACGGAGGCCCTGCTGGATTTCAGGGCACAGAAACGCCATGGCCAGCAGGGAGCACTCCACATGGGAGCTTCTTGCAGACACTCGGGCTCAATATCCCAAAAGAAGGAAACACTCACAGTTAAGCATTGTCCCTCACCCAGAATGTCGAGGCTGGGAACCTGTTTGGGCCTGCTCCCAGACTTGTGCACATGTATATTTGCATGTGTTTAGAAAAACACATGAGTCCTGAGCAGAGCCGCACTGGGCATCTCCAGAGGTCACGTGGCCACACAGGGAGTACCTCAGCTGATCTTTTACCCTCCCTAGAAACCCAAGGATGGAAGGAGGAGGTGAGAGGGAAAGCTCTGTGGCTACACAGGACTCAGCACTGAGGAGACAGGGCCCTTGTCACTGGGACTGCTGCCCAGCATGGGTGTGAGGCAAAAACCAGGGACTGGCCAGGAAGCATGGAGTCTGGGCAAGGTGGCCTGGGATAGAAGCACACAGCAGCTAGTCACGTTCCCAGCAGAGGATGAGTGGGCAACCAAAGACTTCTCCTCTGCCTCTGGACCCAGAGTCCGACCTGAGTCTGGCCATTTGGATTCCCAGCCTCCTTTGCACTACCTTCTGATGAATCTCCAGCCCTAAAACAACAAACACACTAGGCTCTCTGTCTCCCTCCGGGCACTAACAACTACACTGACTTAAGTGGATACTCCACCTCAGGCCCTCATGAGTACTGCTGCGCACACAGGCCTGGGTTCCAGCACCAGCTCCTGCACTCACTCAACTGGCTGCTTTCTCTGACTCTTGGATCCAGCTAGACTGCCTCTTAACAGGCCCAAGTGCCATGAATTAATGCAACTGGAGCAGCCCTCTGTCAGCCACAAAGGGGCCAGCTCTCTCGTGGCACTTGGCACTTGCCTGCGTCAGCTCCAGCTGCCCACAGAGATGACTAGTTTGAAAACACTGCTTAGTGTCTGCCTTTCCCTTCCCAGTCTCACTTCCCCAACTCCTGCCTGTATTTCCTTTAGCAAGTTGTACTAGGATGACTTCTGAGGGGGTTAGAATTAGAATAATAGCCCCACAAAGAAGTCTTTTCCTGCATCTACCTGCCTCCTCCTCAGTCCCACGGGGGCAGAGACTGACTGGCTGGCCTCTGGGCCACAGCTGTCCACACCTGTACCAGGCAGTAAGGGTAGAGGTAGATGGCGATCCAGGTGATCTCTCACCATGATCCCTGTCTGGTCCCTGCTCTCCAGCTCACCCATCAGGGCTGCAGTGAAAGGCAGGCTAAAATGAAAGAAGAAGCCCTCACCTACAGTCAGGTAACTTGATCTTGGGCAAGCCTCTTAGCGTCTCAAATGAAAAGTTTGGGCAGGCATTACCTTGTGATACCTCGGGCAGGCATGTTACCTTGTGATGCCTTCCTTGATGGGGAGGGGAGAGGAATTCTCAAACTGAAGCTGTGCTCTGATTGTTCACTGCAGGCTTGATGGTCCTGTTTGTCCTGACTGTCCAACTCAGCCTCCTTAGACACCTGGCCATGCTGTACCTAGAGCCCCTCACCTAGAAGTAGCTGCTGCGTGTGTCAGGACTGCTGAGAAGCAAAGGAAACCACTTGGCACATACCAGGTAGCAAGCGGAGTGTGGCTTCAGTGGATTGCTCCTGCTCCTGACTCTCCTCTTGACCACAGTGAATCCTCTGGGTTTCCAGGGCCTTCAGGGCATACCTCACCTCTCCCTGGCATTATCTGCCCATTAGGGTTTTTTTTTAAATCTCCATCCCTCCTCCAATATCACTCATTTTTTAGTTCCAGCTTGGATCTAACGCTGAACTCAATACAACGCAACAGGATATTTGGTTCAACTATTAGTAAGGTAGTTTTTCTCTTTTGCTTCTGTGAATGAGCTTCAACCTCACTGATCTGAAGCATTCTTCTGCCTGTGGGAAGATGAGGGTTTGTCCCAGAAGTGAAGAGCCGAGTAACGTACAGTTTCTGGCAGACAAGCCAGGATTCTGCAGCCAAACAGAGCCCCGCAAGCTAGCTCTGTCTTCCAGAGAGTCTTCCACATTCCCTTATGCCCCAGCTTGAACGATTCAGGTGTAGAATGTGGGGTGCCTGACTCAGAGGATCTTCCTGAGCCTTTTGACTATGGCTTCCCCTCTTGCTTGATGGTAGAGGAGGGATATTAACATAGGGCCAGAGGGGACAATCACAACCGTTCCTACAGGCTCTAACCAGTCAGAACAGATACCAGCATTAAACATCAGTATGCTGGTGTAAAACAGCTCACAGTAGCCGTCCAGCAAGAGAAACCTCCAGCCCAGGGATGACAGAAGAGGAGGCCAGACACAGGCTGGCACATAAGGTGGCCACACGTGTTCTGATCAGATATGAAGCCAGCTCTTTCTCAGGCAGGGTGAGAGATGGCATCTCTAGCTTCTGCATCCCAAATCCAAGAACTCATTCCACATGATCGGTTGGAAACATCTCACTGTTTTAAAAATGCCCTCTAATATACTTTCTGCAGTCCTGTCTTTCCAGACTTGACTATGATAGCCTGTACTTTAACCTCTGATATGTGCTTACAAACAAGAGACACTGCCTTGTGCTTAAGTCCATGGGATTCTATGTTCAAACCCCATACCCTTTCCTTTGGAATACTGTCCAGCACTATTTGAGGATGAGCAGAGGGGCTGCTCCAAGCATGCGTTGCACATACATGAGGCTCTTATTAGACCTTAAGAAAAGTTTCCATCCTAAGCTAAGGGAGGAGGTGAACAAGTAACTGCCCACTTTCAAGCCCTGTAAGATGAGATGCCAAGGTAATGTCATCCTAAACCTATCCTTGGTCTTTTAGAGTGCTGCAGTGAGAGAGTACTCTGCTCCAGCATCTACAGATGGCCTGGGTCTGAACGCCTGGGTGCCATGCTTTCAAGTGCCTCATTCAAGTGCCTCAAAGTGCTCCTAAAAGCAAAGTTCAAAATGTGGGAGGCAGAGAGAACACAGGGGCACATAGCAGACCTAGCCACTTTGCTTACAACTCCAGGGTGAACTTCTAGTCCCAGTCAATGCACATGCAAAAAGTCTCTCTCCAGGACAGAGATGAAGCTTACAAGCTCCTGGCAGGATGGAGTCGGTGGACAAAGCAGTGGGAAAAACAGGGTCTGGGGGCCACAGCTTTGACTAAAATCTTAGCTATGCCTTCTAGTAGCTTTTCCCTCTGCAAATTTCTTCTCTTTTGCAAAATGGAGATGTTGTTACCTTCTCCACAGGCTACAGCTGCCCTTACAGACAGCAGTGAAAGGGTCCTACCCAGTACCTGGTGTAAGGGATGGCTTTAGGACCCAAAACCTCACCGCTCGGTATTGTTTTCAATCTCTTCTACTTTAGTCCTTCTACAGATATCGTTAAAAGAAACAAAACTATAAAGACTTTCTCTACTTAAGTCTTTAATAACGAGAAAATAGCTAAACTATGTTGATCAGAAAAGAGGATGAAGAGTCACAGTAATCTACTACATGGGCAAGATTTTCTCCAATATCACACAGAAACTCAAAGTAAAAAGTGTGCTCTCTATATGAATTTTAGCAAAGGTTTGATTAGGAGAAGTCTTAGGGTCATGCAAGTCATTAGGACATTAACTAGGTGTGGTGGTTTGAATGAGAATGTCCCCCACAGGCTCCAAGTATTTGGGCATATTGTCCCCAGTTGGTGGTGCTGTTTTAGGAGGTCTTAAAGGTATGGCTGTGCTGGAGGAAGCACATCACTGGGGGCAGGCTTAGAGAGTTCTTAAGCCTTGCTGGATCTCGGGTCACTCTCTTCCTTCCTGTGCCTGCTTGAAGATGTAGAGCCTAGCTTCTGCTCCTCCTCCAGCCACCTCTGCCACCATGCCTCCCCACCATGATGGACTCTTGCTCCTTTGGAACTGTAAGCTCAAATAAACTCTTCCTTCTATAAATTGTTTTGATCAGTGTTGCAATTACAGCAACAGAAAAGTAAATAATACACTAGGACTTATGACTTAATATTATGCCAAATTCAACCACTTGTATGTAAGAAATCTGGGTGGCCAATATGCTAGTGCTGCCCAGTATTTCCTCCCCTTCTTAGATTTCTATAGACTTTTTATCAAGCATACGGCCTCCCAAAATAAAGACTAGCCCCCCTTGCAGATAAGCTTAGCCAAGTTATTGCAGTCTAGCCAAGGAAATGTAAGAGGAAGTGGCACATACCACCTTACCAACATGCCCCTGAAGAGAAGCTTCTCTTTCCATTCCATTCTGCTGGCTGGAAGGTAAACATGATGGCTTAAACTGCAGCAGCCATCTTGGGCAATGACCAAACATGAGTTAGAGAGCAATGTGGAGAGGAACACAAGATTCCTGGTCTATGAATGTTCACACCAGTCCAGTCTTCCACATGAGAAAAATAAACTATTTTTAGCCAGTTGCTATTTTGCATTTGCTGTCTCCTACAGCTGGTTCTAATCCTAATTTATTCAGTTTGGATGGTACAGACTCACAACTGGCTGTGAAATGCTGAATTTCTTACATTTTTTTGTTTACATCAAAATCAAGCTTGGTTCCCTGTGTTTACAGGTTTGATTGTTAGCAGAAGTCCTACATTATGAGACAACAGCACCATCGTGGACATCACATAAATAAAATCCACTTCGTATATGTAAAAACAATCTCCTTTCCCTATTCAATTCTTGGGGCATTAGGCTGTTCAGCAGCTCTTTCAATGGAAGACTTTCCCTCCTCACACACAGATGCTGTCTGGGGGCTGTATCCATCCTTGCCAACAAACAAAAATCCTCAGAGAATATGTCCAGTTCTTTTACATTGAGGGCACAGTAAGGGGTGGAAATTCCATCCATCTGAAGTCACCAGCAGCCCAACACTGCTAGCCTGCATGTTTTTGGGGGGTTTTTGTTTTGTTTTGTTTTGTTTTGTTTTGCATCAAGGCTCCACTACATTATTCCTATCTTTTTTTTCCTAACAGGTACATTAATAACATAGAAAAAATTAACACTTGCATGCCTCCCTCAAGTCGCTCCTCTGCTTTACTCTCTCCCTTTCATTCTTTCTTTTTTCCTTTCAAGACTTTTAAATATTTTATTATTTTCCACGTATGAGTATATTGCTTGCATATATGTAAGTGCACCCATGTCATGCAGTGCCTGTGGAGGTCAGAAGAGGATGTCAGATGCCTCGGAACTGGAGTTACAGACTGTTATTATCTGCTATGTGGGTGCTGGAAATCGAACCCTGGTCCTCTGCAAGTGCAACCAGTGCTCTTAATGGCTGAGCCACCTCTCCAGCCCCACAAAGACTTTTTAGAGTATTTTATTATTTTCATTTTATGTGTATGAGTGTATTGCTTGTATGTATGTAAGTGTACCCGTGTTGTGCAATGCCGCAGAGGGGTTGGAGAGATGGCTCAGAGCACTGACTGTTCTTTCAGAGGGCTGGGGTTTGATTCCCAGCACATACATGGTGGATAACAACCATCCGTAACTCCAGTTCCAGGGGAATCCGACACCCTCTTCGGACCTCTGTGGCCAGCACTTACTGGGCAGACGGATGAATAAACAGAAGAGGAGGCAAGTTTTGATGGACGAAGACAATAAAAGCCAGAGAACTTAAAAGAGATAATATTTCTGATACTGGTCCCAAGTGGTAGGGATGATAGAGGAAGGCAGGTGGGGACGCCAGAGAACTTGGTAGAAGGGATTAAGTGCCACAAAAGTACAAGTTTACCCTGAACTGGGGAGATGATTCGGCCTGTAAAGGCACTTGCCATCAAGCCCGACAACCTAAATTCAATCCCAAGGACCCACATGGAGGAAGATGAGAACCAACTCTAGAACTGGCCCCAGCAATTGTCCTCTGACCCTACACATGTGCACATACATACTCTAACTAACTAAATACATACATAAATAAATTCCTTAAAAAATAAATTTTGCCAATTTCAGACTGGGGAGGTAGCTCATCAGGGAAAAGTGCTCACCACCTAAGTGTAAGGGCCTAAGCTCAAAACCCCAGAACCCAAGTAAAAGCCAGAGGTTTGGTGTAAATCTACATTCCCAGCACTCCTGCAGGGAGAAGGGAGGGAAAGACAGGAGAATCTCTGGAAGCTTACAGGACAACTGGCCTGTCATCCATAGAGGAAAAACGGCAGAGACCCTGTCTCAAACAAAATGGAAAGCAAGCACCAACACCCAACACCAGAGGCTCTCTTCTGACCCCCGACTCGTGACATGCATGAACCCACATTAACACATAGAAGTTTGAGTGTGTGTATATGCACGCATGTGCACATACACATTACACACACGAAAAACAGAAAAAAGATTTTTTTTTAACATTTGCCTATTTCAAGTCAAAAACAAAAATCAGATTACTTGGGGAATAAAATGCTCAGAGCATTTTTAAACTTCAGAAGCTTGTTCATCATTTTCTTGGAAACAGCATGGAAACATCAGTGTCACAGTCTTGACTTGTGTTCTACATCTTTGTAGACTCTAGGAAGATTATTGATGATAAAGAATGTGATGGATCACATTTGTCCACTGATTCTGCCCCATACGTGCTGAGCGTTTTGCAATCACTGTACAGAGGAGGGGAGCCCTCCACCCAAGCACTACAGAACTTACCTAGACAGAGAAGGCATGTCCAGAATCTTCTGGCTTTGGACCTGGAACTCCCTGTGTAACTCCCTGTGTGGGTGAAGACAGGTTATAACCCACACTGTGGTCCTTGCTACTGAGGATGAAAAGATGTTCATTGTTTCCATCAAGGAGCTTGTCTTCACAAGAGGAGCTTGTCTTTACAAGATGTGTACAGAATCACAGCATGTAAATTAAAAAATAGGAATTCTAGTCCTGTTATGCTGTCTCCATTTGAGAAGTAGGAGATCATCTCTAGACCATGACAGATGAGTAGACTTAACTTCGAGGAGCCCACTGTGAGGCTAAGTGGATTTGAGGAAGGAATTCAGTGAACTTCTAAAACTCCAAGAAGCTTATTTATGAAAAGACACTGAGAGAGACTTTAGAAACACCTTTTCTATTCCTTCCACTGCTTAAGAGGGATTTGTGGCTTACAGATAAGGAGACCACAACTGACTTTCCAAAGTGAAGCTTCCAGGAGAACATGCATGAAAATACAGGTCTCTACGCTCCCTCAGAAGACCCCCACCCTCTGCTGCCTCCTCTCCTCCTCCTGTCCTCCTGGCCCCTAGAGCCAGTGTGGTATGAGACCCTGTGTGTGTGTGTGTGTGTGTGTGTGTGTGTGTGTGTGTGTGTTTCCAGGGGACTTCTTGGCTCCTGCCCTCAGGAGTGCACTACTATATGGGACCAGGTGTCAGGAACAACCTCCTAGGGGCCAAGTCAGCCACCAGGCCAATTGGCAGCCGCTCCGCCTCTCAACAAGGCCTTGTAACACTATAGCCTGTCATTCACTGAGTCTAAAGAGTTTGGAAAGGGTGAGAAGAATACATACACACACACACACACACACACACACACACACACACACGCGCGCGTGCGCAGACACATGCACATATGCTTAACGAGAAAATAAAAGCTACTCAGGGCTGCAGGCGCAATTGCCAAGTGGTAAAGTGTCAGTCTCACAAAGTTGTTCAGGACAGAGTCCTGACATCACATATTAGAGAATTTCTGCCAGATTCTTCACATATTTGGGCCTGTGGCATGCTGTACATGATCACTCACATTTACCAGCAAGAATCTAATGGGCCATCCATCAGACCCATGTCCCGGCCAGCAGGGCTATTGTTGGAAAGAAACAGCCTGACCCAGTTTGGCTGTTCTAATTTGAGGCACCACTCAACTGAGGCAGCTGCACCTGTGTGAGTTGTAAAAGCAAAATTCATAAAGTAAAATTTATATTGAAACAACAGACTTTTTTTTTTGTCTTTTTGAGGAAGGGTCTCCATGTAGCCCCAGCTATCCTGGAACTCACTGTATAGACCAGGCTGGCCTTGAACTCACAGAGATCTGCCTGCCTCTGCTGGGACTACAGGCGTGTGCCACCATGCCCGGCAAAACAACAGACTTTCTAACCAGATGTGGTGGCTTATGTCTGGAATACTAACACCTGGGGTGCTGAATTAGGAGAGTTCTGAGCTCAAGGTCTGCCTGGGGTACACAGGAGACCCTGTCTCAGAAAAAAACAATACCCAGGGACTGGAGAGATGGCTCGGTGGTTAAAAGTACTAGCTACTCTTGCAGAGGACCCAGATTCCCAGCACCCATATGGCAGTTAACAACCATCCAAACTCCAATTCCAGGGGATCTGACGTCCTCTTCTTGCCTCTGCAGGCACTGCACACACATAGTGCACCTATGTACATGCAGGTAAAACATACACATAAAAATAAAAACAATTCAAATTTTTTTAAGTGCAAAACTATAAATGTGTCATGCAGTGAGCAGCACAGGAGAGTCATCATCCTGACTTCAAACACTGTTTACTAGTTTTGTGTTTTGTTTTAGAGATTTAAGTCAAAGGAAACAGTCATGATCTCCTACCTTCAATATTTAAAGTATACAGATATCTAAGCAGAAATTTCCTGCAAAAATTTTTTTGCAAATTAAGGGAGAAGCATAAAAAGCATACTTAATAACAGGACTTATTCTGAGACTCAGAGAAGAGCTATTTGGCTTAGAGATCACTTTCTAAAGGGGCCTCAAACTTAGCATTCTGACATCCTCTCCAAAGGACGCTGATGGACGTTTAGGTTTAGATACAGGCACACTGACAAAACTGGGAAAATAGACCCATCGTGCAGTTTTAAAGCTGTTCCATTTCTGGGCTGTACCACCTATCATGAATTAATATTGTAAAGAAATCTTATCTTTGTCTGATGAATTCAAAACTAAATGACCTCATAATATTTTTGTGTGAAATCATTAAAATATTTAAATGGAAGCTACATATCACTATAATATACACACATAACATACACTGTTATTTTGGTAGCTCTCTGTTGGCTTCCTCTGTTTTTAAGTCTCAAGTATTTAAGTCTCAAAAAAAAGTAGGGGCCACGAAGATGACTCAATGGGTGAGAATACTTGCTGGGCAAGCATGGTTGCCTGAGTTCAAATCCCCAGTACCCGTGTAAAAAGACAGGCATGGCTACATACGCTGATAATCCCAGTGTTAGGGGACACAGACAGATGGATCCCGGGAGTTTGCGGGCCAGCCAGCCTGGCCAAAACAGCAAACTTCTTCCTCAGTGAGAGACCTTGTCCTAAAGGAATAAGGCTTGTGAGTTCCAGGGCAGCCTGGTCTACATAGTGAGTTCCAGGGCAGCCTGGTCTACATAGTGAGTTCCAGGCCAGCCTGGTCTACATAGTGAGTTCCAGGCCAGCCTGGTCTACATAGTGAGTTTCAGGCCAGCCTGGTCTACATAGTGAGTTCCAGGCCAACTGGGGCTACATAGGACAACCCTGCTAAAACAAAACAAGACAAAAACAAACAAAATACCCAATTAAGTTCCACATATAAAAGAAAACATGGCATTTGTCTTTCTCAGTCCGTCTTATGTCACTTAACATTGATCTCCCATTTCATCCATTTTCCCGCAAATGTCACAATTTCATTTTTTTATGGCTACATAAAATTCCATTGTGCATCTGTGTCATGAGCATACCATGTCAGAAATATAATCACACCAGTGCCAGGATAACAAATGCATGCCACCATGCCCAACTGTGTGTGGTTCCTGAGGATCCAAACTCAAGTAGTCCTGTTTCCACAGCAAGCACTTTACCCGTGGAACCATCTCCCCAGCCCCTGTGTATGCCTTCATTTCTTTTTCTTGACTTATTGGCACTGACTAGGGCCTGGGTACCTTGTCAAATAGAAATGGTGCCTGCCAATATCCTTGACTAGTCCTGTTCTTAGGGGGAAGCGTTTGGTCTTTCACTATCAACATGATGCAACTGTGGGCTTTTTGTACATGTTGCTATCCAGGTAAGGAAGTTCTTTTGTATTCTTAATTTCTCAAGTTTTTCTTCTTAACAGGTATTAAATTTTACCAAATGCTTTTCTTGAACCAATTGTAACTCATAGTTTTTATTTCTTGGTCTATTAATATGGCAAATTACATTGTTCTGTTTATCAAGTTAAACCAACCTTGTACTGTAGAAATAATGCTACATCCTCACAAGACATTATCATTTCCATACATTGCTGGATCCATCTTCCCAATATTTTAAAGGATTTTTACATATACATCCCTGCAAGGAAAATGTATATTTATTTATCAATGTTGAGCAGCTAGTATTTCTCTAGCCCCAAGGTGCCACAGAACGGAGAACAAATTGCCTGAGATGCAAATTGCATTTTCGAGCAGGACAAGGCCTGTCAATATTGTCATTTCATGACAGTCAGCAAGGCACAGAATTTTGTTCACAACTGCTTTATTTAATATAATAGTACAGTAAATAGACATCTATTTGATGACTTTGCCAATAACTATGCCTTATAAATGCTTAGATTTTTTTCTGTTGACTTTGCAAAGGCTAAATGCTAGCTTATGTTTTGTTTTACATATGATCAAGATGTTTTTTAGTTTAAAAAAATATGTTCACAATGTTTGTTCCATACAATGAAGTCAAATATGGTAATGAATATGTCAGCATTTGTCAGCATAATGAATAGTCAGCATTTGTGTTTTTAAAATTATGCAACAGCAATATAAGTCAGACAAGATGATACAAGCCTGGAATCCCAGCACATGGGAGGCAGAGGCAGGAAGGCCATAAGCAAAATAGTGAACACCCCCCATAAATGAGATAATAATAGTGGCCATACTATCCCTGTGAATTTAGAAGCATTTTACATGTATTCTTTTATTTGGCTCTTATTATAACCTGTTTCATCATTAACATTCCATTTTCAGATGAAAACCTAAGGCTCAGAGAATTTTCAGTTTTTTGTCATGGTCATTCAGCTAGTAAAAACCAGAGGGTTTGGAAATAAAAACTTATTACACAGAAACAACGAAATAATAAAATTTATAAATTTCTTCCAAAAATTCAAAAACTTTAATTCCAAAGGTTAATATTAGCTTGTTACATTTTTATGTATTGGAAACAAAAATGCTTTCCTATTTTTGTTTGTTCTCAGATTTTAATAGAATAAACATTAAATGACATTTTGTTCATTGTTCTATGACGATACACACAAATCTCCTTAAGGAAAAGCCAGTGCAGTTGCCTGTCAGCACCCTCGCGGCCTGTGGTGGAGTGGTTCCAGGTTCTCTGAAGACACAGGAGTGCTCAAGCTTGCACATGAGTCTGACACTCACGTACACATAATCATCTCAGGATTACTTGTAATAGCTAATATTCTGTAAATGCTAAATAAATAGCCATTAACTGCGTTGTTTAGGAATAATGACAATAGTGACATTTTATTACAAAAATGTAATAAAATGTACATATTTAGCACAGAAAAATTTATTTTTCAAATATTTTTTCTGAGGTTGTTTAAATCTACGGGTACAGAACCTGTGGACATGCAAGGATGACCATATAATATTATTTACTAGTGACCATTGACTGTTTCAACAAATGTAGAAGAAATTACTGTAAACAAATGACAAGAGGGTAGGCAGTGTTCAAATATTATAAGTATTTCTCAATATATTCCTTCACTTAATTTGTTTCTTTGCAAAGTGCTACTTTTTCACAAGGATTTATAGCTCTTGTTTTCTTGTTTGGCTTAGTTTGAGAGGTGTGTGTGTCTGTGCGTCTGTGTGTCTGTGTGTGTGTCTGTGTGTGTGTGTCTGTGTGTGTCTCTGTGTGTGCCTGTCTGTCTGTGTGTGTCTGTTGGTGATTGAATCTAGAGGCTCATGCATCCTTAGCCCTGGCTGGGTCTTTAGGACATACCTCCCCATAGCCTGCTCTTTCCCACCTTGCTGCTGACTTTCAGTCACTGACCTCCACAGTAAATAGCTGCCTCCTCAGAATATTTTTAGAAACCACTTAGACACCCACAGAGTAGCACCCTTGTGCACTTGACCACAGATTACCCCAGCCCCCAAGGCTCACCAGTCACCAATCCCAGATCCCACTCTAGAATGTCTGGAAGGGCAATGGTTTTCACACTTCAGTGTGCAGCAGTCACCTAGAAAAACTGTTACAAAACAGTTGAGGGGATTGGGAGGGCACAGAGTGGAAGTTGGCGAGCAGGGACCAAAACACAGTTTGAAAGGAGGAGGAAGTTCTGGTGTTCTACAGCACAGCGGGGTGAATATATATAGTGATTTCCTGTACATTCCAAAACAGCTATAAGGAAGGACTTTTGTTTTTAATTAATTGTTGTTTGTTTGTTTGTTTTGTGTGCCTGTGTACCCCACAGCACAGCCTGAGTGTGGAAGTAAAAGAATAGTTTGTGGGAGTCAGTTCTCTCCTTCCACTGTGGGTCCCAGGATTTGGACTCAGGTCATCAAGCTTAGCAGCAGGTGACTTTACCTGCTGAGCCATCTCACCAGCCGGCCACTTAATTTTATTTTTCGATTAGTTTACAAAGTGGCAAGATTCCTTATGGCATTTTCTTACATACTTCCTTTGATTGACCTTCTCCCCATACCCCCTCTCCTGCCTATTTCCCTGGTTCCACCCCCAATGCTCCCCCTTCACATCACATGTTCTGTTACCCTCTCCACCCCGCCCACTTAGCATCTTTTCTCCCCTCTAGTATACCCTTTTCTAGTTTACTGGCCACTACGCATGCTCATTCACACACAAATACACATGTAGAAAATTAGAAGCTAGGATCTCCATAAGAGAGAGAACACTCAGTGTTTGTCTTTCTGAGTCTGGGTTACCTCACATAATAAAATATTTTCCAACCCCAAAGAAAAGTAGCCAGTTTCTTGGTTAAAACTCACAATGTCCTTGGGCCCCTTAGCAACATACTCTGTTCCCCATTCCAAAGGCCAAAAATGTTGAAAATATTTGGGAGCTTTTATTCAATCCTTAAAAGATTTTAGGGTTACCTCTTCAGAAGGGGGAATGTTAGAGTAGCCAAAAGCCCCATAAAAAAATAAATAAATCAAAGAAGAAGAAAGAGTACATGAAGTTATCAGAAAAAAATGATGGGGAGATATGGAAGGAGTTGGAGGGGAGGAAGTGGGTGTGGATTGGATCAAAACACCTTATATGCATATATGAAATTCTCAATAAGTTATTTATTTAAAAAAATATTTTTTCCAGTTCCACCCATTTTCCTGCGAATTTCACAATTTCTTTTTTCTTTACAGCTGAATAAAATTTCATTATGTATGTTGTGATAGTTGGAATGAAAAATGTCCCTCAGGGCTGGAGTGATGTCTCAGCAAGGTTCGATTCCTAGCACCAGGGTTTGACTCCTAGCACCCACTTAGAGGATGACAGCTATCCATAACTCCAGTTCCAGAGGATCTGACACCCTCTCCTGGCCTCCTCAGGCTTTGTGCAACACGGGTACACTTACATATGTGCAGGCAAAACTTTCATACACATAAAATCAAAATAAATAAATCCAAAAACATTTAAATAAAAATATCCCCATAGGTTCACATATTTGACCACTTGGTCAGTTGGTGCTCTTTGGGGAGGGTTATTGAACCTTTAGGAGGTATGGCCTAGCTGGAGGAAGCATGTTACTGGTGGTGGGCTTTGAGAGTTCATAGTCACCCCACTTCCAGCCTGCTCTCTCTTCTTCCTGTGTGCTTGAAGATGTGAGCACTCAACTTTCTGCTCTGGCCACCTCTGCCACCATGCCTCCCTGCCATGATGTATTTTCATCCCTCCGTACTGTAAGCCCAAATTAACTCATGCTTCTGTAAACTGCCTTGGTCATGGTGTTTTATCACAGCAACACAAAAGTAACTAATCCATATATATTCCATATTTTCATTATCCACTCATCTGTGGATACACATCTAGGTTTTTTCCATTTTCTGGTTATTGTGAACATGGATGAGCAAGTGTCTCTTTAGTAGGGTATCAAGTCTTTGGGGAATATGCCCTGGAGTGGTATAACTGGATCATACGGTAGTCCTATTTTAGTGTGTGTGTGTGTGTGTGTGGTGTGTATGTGTGTGTGTGTGTGTGTGTGTGTGTGTGTGTGTGTTTGCTTGCTTGTTTTGGTTGGTTTGGTTCAGTTGGGTTGGGTTTTTGTTTGACTTGTTAGTTGTTTTGTTTTGCTTTGCTTTGTTGGGATAGGATCTGTCTCCCTGTAGCCCCAGCTGGCCTGGAACTCACTATCTAGACCAGGCTCACCTTGAACTCACAGATCCACCTGCCTCTGCCTCCCAAGACTGGAATTAAAAGCACGTACCATCACACCCAGCCCTATTTTAGCTTTTTAAGAAGCCCCCAGACTGATTTCCAAAAATGGCTGTACCAGTTTCCAACCCCACCAACCATGGATCCTTACTCATTTTTTCTCTCTTCTCCAAATCCTCACCAGCATTTGTTGTCACTTGTTCTCTTGATGGTAGCCATTCTGACAGGGGGACATGGAATCTCAGAGAAATATTAGTTTGCATTTCCTTGATAGCTTATAATGTTGAACAATTAAAAATATTTATTGGGTGTTTGTATTTCTTTTGCGAACTCTCTGTTCAGTTTAAACCCCTTTTTATTGGGTTGTTTGTTTTTTGAGCTCTAGATATTAATCCTCTGTTGAATGTATAGCTGATCAAAGACTTACCAACTAGAAGAGAGAATTTTAAATGCTCTCAACACAAAGAAATAAAAATTCAGGGGCAGGAGAGACAACTCAGTAGTTAAAAGCCTCTTGCAGAGGACCTGGGTTTGATTCCCATCACCCACATGGTGGCTAACAACGTCCTTAAGTCCAGTTCCAGGGGAATCTAATGCTCTCTTCTGACTTCTGTGGGCATTGCATGACATGGGTGCACTTACATACATGCATACACATAAAATAAATTAAATAACAAATAAACTATTTTTAAGAAGAAATAAAAATTCAGGGATGGAAAAATTTATTAGCCTTATTTGAGCATTGCACCTTATAAATATGCACAATTAATAATTTTTAATTAGAAAACATTTTGGAGGGCAGAAGTATCATGACATATATGTATTAAAATGCCATAATAAAGTTGGGTGTGGTGGCACATGCCTTTAGTCCCAGCAGGCAGATCTCTGTGAGTTCAAGGCCAACCTAGTCTACATAGAGAGTTCCAGGTCAGCTGCGGCTACAGGGAGACCTGTCTCAAAAAGACCAAAAAGTAAAATAAAATACCATGATGATAAAACCCATTACTTTGTATGCTAAATTAAAAATTAATGAAAAAGAAAAAGTTAATGTTATAATAATAGCAATAATTTTTGATACAAAAATGAAATCCTTGCTTGCTGGGCCCCATTCTCAGAGTTTCTAAACCAGGAAATCTTGAGTAGGGCCCAGAACCTTTATTTCTTATTAGCTCAAGGTTACTGTGATAGTCCATCCTGGTCCCAGGCCCTCCCTCCCAGGTATGAACTGGGCCTCTGATTTTTTTCCCACAGAAGACATAAAGATTTTAGATAAAAATCTAGTCTTGGAAAAACTTGATTCTTTTCTCTGTAGACCAAATAGCTAAAGAACTGTAGGTTTCAGGCCAAGCATGGATAGTATGGATTGTATGTCACTATTATTTGAACACTTTTTAAAAATTTTATTGACTTTTTTGTGTATTTCATACAGAACATCGCAAACAATCTTGATCATCTTTATACCACCATCCCCACTGGCACCCTCCCATAGCCCCACACACACACACACCCTACTGGAGCGCATATATTCTGTCCTGAATATGGGCCCTGTTAAGGCCCATTGTGTTTCCCAGCCATTCCCCAGTGAAAGTCTGTCCACTAAGTGTAGTCAGCCTATCTAGAGTCCCTTGTTTTAGGAAGATCAGCTCTTCTTCATCTAGCAGCAATCAGTTGCCAACATTCCTTCTAATAAGATTGGGGTCTGCTGTTCATTTTCCTATTTCTATGTTGGATTATTGTCTGACTGAGTTTGCAAGGGACTTGTGTATGCTGACAACATTGCCATAGAATCATACGAGCAGGTTCTCAGGAGCTTGTAGGACTCTGTTTCCATGTGATCATGCACTTCCTCCCTGGCTCTCACAATCTTTCCAACCCCCTCTTCCGCAATGGTCCCTGAGCCTTGGGTGGCTGAAGTTTAATAAAGGGGTCCTGTCCAAGGACCATTATTCAGCTGACTCTTGATCTGTACACCTTGGCCATTTTGTGACCTTTTGTGTTCCTGTCCCTATGCTGCATGAGAGAGCTTCATTATTGAGAACTGAGGGATTCATTTGTGTCCTCTTCATTATCCCTGTTCTGTGTTCCATGAGCCTTAGGTATAGAGGTTGTATTGTAGATATGTCCCTTAGGCCTGGGCAATTCATAGATGATGTCCCTGTGTGACCAGTTGTGGTACTTGGTAATAGTCTCTGACTGGTGAAAAATTAGCTTCTTTGATGAGTGGTGACTGGGATATTTGTCTGTAATATAAGGATATATATTTTGTACATAGTAAGAAATCACATTAGTCTAGTGTTGTGACAGTCTTGGGGTTTTTTCTAAGATCTATGACCACTCCAGCCATGTGTATTGGGTTATGTTTACAGTACCACACTTGAGTTTCCTCCCTTTGAGTGGGCTTTTAGTCCAATTATGTAGCTGTTGATTACCCCCAAGATAAAAACACCAGTGCCGTATGCTGTGTAGGTCATTGATGTTTTTACTTTTCTTGAAGCTGCTGTTAAACCATCAATTGATGTTCTCCCTTCGCACCTTGCATAGTTCTTTCCAAAGCACTATGATAGCTAGCCTTCAGGCGAAGTGGATTCCAGGTCAGATCCAGCTCCATTCCTCCAAATCCTGTATCTGAAGTATGTTCTCCCTTCAGCAGTAGGGTCTTATCTTCAAATTCTGTGAGGCAATCAATGTCTGTGGCAATAAATTTTGTGAATTTGGGTGTCTCCTGCACCACCTGGCCAACAACTCAAAGGAAGGTTTCTCCTGTCTGGCACTGTTTCTTGTTATGTAGCCTTTAGCTACACACATGGAATCATTTAAAGATATTGTATTGGCTTATCAGCCTTTCCAGTCTTTATTTGTTACAACAAATACAGTTGACCGTGTCATACAAAAATACAGGTGGTAAAAATCAGAGGAGCAAACGGTTCTGCCAAGTATTTTAATAAAGGCGTATGAAGTGACCAAAATATCTTTTTTCTATTTATTTTTCAAGAAGACTTCTGACTGACCACTTCTGCCCAGCCCTCTACATTATACCTTGGAACCAGAAGAAGTTAAGTGGAGAAGTAGACCTGCAGGTTCCGAAACCCACAGTTCCCGCTCTGGTCTGTGTCCTGACTGGTGTGGCTTCACAGCCGCTTTGCTCCCCACCCATCTTATCTGAAGTGATGCTCTTGTTGCCTCTTTCTCCCAAGTCTTCTGGAGCTAGATGTGGTGGATAGCAACTCTGTGTGTGATGTTCTTATCACCTTGTAACTGTGGAAGAATTTATCACTGACCACACTTGCTGTCACAGTCTCACAGAAAAGCAAGGCACGGTGTGCACACCTGTGATCCCAGCATTTAGAAACTGAAGACAGAGAATCATGAGTTCAGGGTCAACCTGGAGTTACACTGAGAACAATGCCAACCTGCACTACATAATAAGGCTCTGTCAAAAAAAAAAGCTATCCCATCAGTTTAGACATTTCCTAAATTTACTGAAAGGACAGACTAAATCACTGAAAAATCTAAATAATGTCAGTTTAAGCTGAAAAAAATCAAAGTTTTATCCACTTATCTATTCACATACATTGGGGTAACATTTTACCATATGAGAAAACCAACGAACACTGGGCTTTGCCGAGTTCTAATTCGCTGTTCATACACACTACACCAGCTTTTCTTCATTGCACTTGCTAATTTTAAGGGCTGTTTTTTCAATCCCTCATGCATCAAAATGTAGTACTGAGCTGACAATTAAGGAAGAGAATTTCACATGGCAACGTTTTCCCTGCAAACAGCAAGGGCGCTTTTCCTCTGCCTAAACCAGCATGCAGAGCTGAGCTGTAGAACAGCTGAAAAGCTACACTCTCTTGATTATTGTTAATTCATTGCCGATTTAAAATGCATGCAGCCTCTTCTTCCGCCATGCAAATTGGGAATGAAGCAAAATAATAATTCTGCTTTGTTGAACAAAAGCATCATCCAAAGCAAGACAGGTTTTTCTTAATGACCTAAAATCTGTAGGGGGTTTTATAAAAGAGGAAGAAATTTAAAGGCAATGACAACACTGTGTTTTCCCAAGAGATGCAATTAGAAATGAATTAGAGCTGCCAACGGAGTGAAAACAAGAAGGCCCCTGTTTACAAGCCACCACCAGGCTTCTGAACCTTCGACCGCAGCCTGCAAATGGATGTGATTTGCAGTGTTAGCTCAACTGGTATTTGAGATGCGTGAGTGGATTGTTTGTTGGGGTTATTATTGTTTTCTCTTAGGAGAAACAATTCCATTCTGTTTAACCAATTTCGGCATCAAAAGTATAACATTCACATCACACATCTTCTTGTCCCTTTTCAAGCATTTTCAGCTTGAAATGCTTTATTCGGAGACTCTCCTATAATCCTATTGAGTCTCCAATGTCAACCTGTGTCATTTTGAACAGACTTGCTCGTGGTAGCGTTTTACTCTGGGCATTAGAGTTAATAATTCATCCAAATGGGAGATGCAGTTTACAGAAATAAACATGTATGTGAAAAGTCTGAGACAGTAGTGGCACAGCATTCTGGGAAGTCTTCCATCAATGATATGTGAGGACATTAGTCCTTCTGCCTCCAATATCCTACACACTCTAGTAGCCACTGGTCCCACCAACCTCAACTACCCCACCCCAACAGAACAGCATGAAGACAGACTGGAGCACAATCCAGTGTGGTTGGGCTGGTGAAAGAGCTCCTTCAGGCTCCAACACTGAAAACTCTAGTAGTGTCAGGAAAATGCAAAGCCATGTGCAGAACAGAATAAAAATAAAAATGAAAGATAAACATAAAGATTCAAGCACACCTGAAAAGCAAGACGCAGAAATGAAAGCTTAAATGGAATAGAATGTCAGAGAAGATTCTTTGGGAAGGGCCAGCAGTGTTCAGGAAGGCAGAGGAATGCAGGCCTGGGGAGAGAGCACAAGCCAGGCAGATCCGGCAGCTGAGGCTGTTCATGGGCAGGCGTGGTGCTCATCAAGTATCCCCGGCAAAGCACATAAAATCAGCCTCCCAAATTACTGCTTACAGTGGTGTCAGCTCATTAGCTTATTGAGTTTAATGCCTATTTTACTGTTTTACTCTAGGATGTAACACATTATAGAAAGTTTTGACTGTTTGGGATAAATTATTAAATATTTAATCATCTATAAAATTCACGTTCCCATGATTCAGTCCATCTTGATAACCACTGTGCTGGAAAGGCCCCTATGCTGGAAGCTTGGTCCTCAGGGTCACTGGGCACCTGTGCCACCTTAAAGAGGAAGGGCCCAGTGGGGTTGTTTCTAGTTATCGGAGGGGGCCCGCAGAGGGGTTGTGGGACCCTTTTCCGTCCTCTCTTCCTCTCTTCTTTGTTTTTCGTCTCTCTGTTTTGCTCTTTCTTATGCCCCTGCCATGACGTACTTCCTCCCCAACCCCCACCAGAGACCTAAACCTCCAAAGCTGGAACCATAGTAAACCTTTTCTTTTTATAAGCTGGTTATCTCAGATACTTGATACGATGGCGGAAAGCTATCTGGCATCATAACAAATTTTTATAACTTCATTTCTTACCATAACATTTCTCTTAATATAGCTTCAAATCTGTGAATAAAGAAAACTACCCTCAGCAGAGGCAGGGGGATCTCTGTGAGACTGAGGCCAGCCTGGGGGCTACATAGTGAGGCCCTGAAATAAAAGAGGCTGAGCCAATGATAATTTCAAAGTAAAAAGACACAATTTATAAATATGAGGCTCAATAAGTATTCATAGTGAACACATCCAGGGAACCAGGCCTCAGATGAGAAACTGAGCCTAGCCAGCACCCCAAGGTTTGCCTTTAGATTTTTGTTAAAACTGTGTGTCTGGAAAAAAAAAAAAAAAAGAGGAGGAACCTATCAATAGAGGGATGCTTTTGGAAGCTCTCATCAAGAAATTCCAATGGACTCTCATATGAACATTCGAAATTTGCCCTGTTCTGACTTTTTTCTAGCTCTTTATCTAGAACTTGTAATGCTAATTACTCTTAGCTTTACTTCTCCTTCATATCCCCTATTCACCAGTCAAGGACTTTCTTTTCCCTTTAGAGATAAGAGTTATGCAATTTGGGAGTCTTTTAGAGAGACCCAATGGCCTCACCCTACGTCCCTGTTCAGCATGGAAGAAGTCAGATTCTGCCTCCTGATTCCCTATCCACAAGTTGGGTAACCCCTTCAGAGGATGGTGTGGTAAGAACAGGAGGTAGGAATTGGCTAGGCAGTTAGGGTAAAAAGACCCCAAAGAAAAGTAGCCAGTTTCTTAGCTAAAAGGCAAAACGTCCATGGGCCTCTTAGCAACATACTCGGTTCCAAAGGGCAAAAATGTCAAAAGCATTTGGGAGCTCTTATCTAATCCTTAAAATATTTTAGGTTTACCTCTTCAGAGGGGGGGATGTTAGAGTAGCAAAAAGTCCCATTTAAAAGAAGAAGAAAGAGTACATGAAGTTATCAGAAAAAAGTGATGGGGAGATACGGGAGGAGTTAGAGGGGAGGGAGTGGGCATGGATTTGATCAAAATACCTTATATGCATGTATGAAATTCTCAATAAATATTTTTTTAAATAAATAAAATAAAATAAAACTGTGTGTCTGGCTACAGGTACAGCATCCCAGTGCTGCAGCTGCTCTGGCAGGGCATGTGGGCCGGACTCACCAGCAATTGATACCATGACCCTGAGCACAGCAAGTTCACCAACAGCTGCCACCTGCCCCTACTGGCCCTGGCCCTACACCTGAGGACTTAAAATGTGACTCCAGTAAGAAGCTGTCTCATCACTTGTTCCCCCTGGCGATAGAGGAAGGTGTGAAAACAACAGGCACCAAAGAAGCCAACCACATCCTTGACCATAAAAAGAAAACACTTGATCCATCTGCCTCCTTGAGCAAAAATAAAAGTGGTTTCCGCCAGTATTTATGTCCCTCCAGTAAGAAATTCAAGTCAGCAAGTAACTTTTGCCTCTGTTTGCTGCACAGAAGCCAAAATGCTCTTTCTTAAACACAAGTACAATTGTGTGAACAGAGCAATGGAGACAAGAAAATAGTAGAAACCAGTATAATTGAAATCATGACCCCTCCCATGAGCCAGGAGCTGTGGTTGTCTCCCATGAGCTTGGAGCTATGGTCCCTCTCCCTTGAGCCTGGAGCTGAAGTCCCCTCCTGTGAGTTGGACCTGTGGTCTCCTCCCATGAGGCAGAGCTGTGGTCCTCTCTTGTGAACCTGGAGCTGTGGTTTCCTCCCATGAGCTAGGAGCTATGGTCCCCTCCTATGAACTGAACCTGCGGTCTCCTCCCATGAGCTTGGAGCCATGGTACTCAGTCAGAAGCCATGGTTCCACATTTCCTTGGTGGTGGGTTGATGGTGGAGCAGATTGGAGGATGGAGGACTTCCTCATGTTGAGCAGCAGTTTCAGCCTTCTCTGAGTGACTGCACTCCCCACAACCCCCTCCTCAGAGGTCACAGGTTGTGCATGACAGTGACTTTGTCTCTGTGTTGGGCTTATGCTGGGGGCAGGAAAGGTTTTCTGTCATTTAAAAGACTATGCTCTTGCTGGGTGAGGTGATGCACACCTTTAATCCCAGAGGCAGGCAGATCTCTGTGAGTTCAAGGCCAGCCTGGTCTACATAGTGAGTTCCAGGCCAGCTGGGGCTACTGGGAGATCCTGTCTCAAAAAGACCCAAAAATAAATAAATAAATAATAAATAAATAAATAAATAAAGACTAAGCTTACGGGTACCCACAGCAGCACAGTGAATTCATGTGGCTCCAATCAATTAACTTTTATCAAAATTTGACAAGGATTGGTCGTTTGGACCTATTTATGTCAATTTTAGTCTACACTATTTCAATTTTGTAATTATTTAATGGGTAAACTAAAGGATAAGGATGCAAAAGAAAGAGTTCTCAGAGTTGGAGGAATGGCTTAGTGGTTAAGAATGCATACATACTACTCTTCACACACACATGTGGCACATACACATAAATAAAAATAAAGTAAATCTCTTTTAAAAAGAGTTCTCATGTAACCCAAAAGTTCAGTGCTTTGCCACAGCAGGAGGAAGATCATCCCACACCTACCACCCCCTCCAAGGCTCAAGGACTTTTGTGGAAGAGGTCAGCAGAAAGAACTTAAGAGCCAGAAGAAGGGGTGGGGTGTTACCTGGAAGTGTCCTCCAACCACTATGCCAGTCAGCTATAGTCACACCTCCTTTCTCACTTTCACCAAGGAATCGAGGAGGGACTCAGTTACCCCTCCCACCCAATCAGTCAACCTTAGCTGCATATGGGAGAAGGACAAAGAATATATAAGCTGAGAACAGCAAAAGGTACTTCCCTCACAATTTTGTGGGGCTGTCGGGAGGTCACAAGATCTGTATTTGTGCATGGATTTTACAATGCAGCCATAAATGTGGGGCCCCACTCTTCTGTAAATAAACCACTACCCTATGCTCTGTTAAAAATAAATAAAATAATAAAACAGTTCTCATGCAAACAAAATAAAATGCTTTGAAAAAAACTAAACAAATTATCATTTTTAAAGTATTGTTGAATTTTTGATGAGAAAAGGAAAATTCATGAGAATCTAGAAAGTTTTCACTTGGTCTGTTTTCTTGGTGTTTTTAAACTCTAACTCCACTGTAAAGAAACCAATATAGGGCTAAGGAGATTGCTGAGTGGTTAAAATGCTTGTTCTGCAAGCATGAGGACCAGAGTTCAGATCTCAGAACCCACATAAATGCCAGGTGAGCATGGTGGCCACCTGTAATTCCAGCCTCAGAAGGCAGTGTCGGGGTATCCCCAAAGCAAGCTGGCCAGCATGACTAGCAAGATCAGTGAGCTCTGGGTTTGATTGAGAGACCTTGCCTCAATGAATGAAGTGGAAAGTGATCAGGAAAGATTCTTAACATCAACTTTAGTCTTTCACATATACATGCATACGTGTGTTCACACACCCATACGTGTCTGCACCACACACACACACACACACACACACACACACACACATGAAAATGGGGGAAAAAAGAGAAAAAAAAATCAAAAGGTATTTAAAACATGTATAAACCATTCTATGATAGTCAAGTTGAACCACTTGTTTTCCCTTAGTGGTCCCAAGGATTAAGGAAGAGGTTCTGTTACAATTACCTGGAAGGATATGGTGGGCTCATCACTGTAATCCCAGCACTTGAGAGACTGAAACAGGATAACTGCAGAGTCAAGACCAGTTTGAGCTACATAAGACCTTGTCTCAAAAAAAAAAAAAACTTGGAAATGAATGCCCACTGGGAATCTTAGTCTACGAAATACATGATGATGCTGGTAAACTTGGAGTCTTTTATACACAGACATGAGCTACCCTCTGATCATCTGCTGATGGATCTTTTGCCCTTATGATAAAATGTATTCTTTGCTTTGCTGACAATTCTGAGAGCACGGTTGCTCTTCTGGCTTTTTCACTTTAGCCATGGCTGCATCCCCTATCACTGAAGTCTGCTTGTTTTTAAGCTCTCTCAGAGTTAAGGAGCTAGCTTTTAGCTCTTGGGCTTTCCCCCGAGAGATTGAAAAGTGTGTGCCCTACTCTATCCCATCCCCAACTGACCTCTCCTCCCAAGCAGGTCTCACTTTCACTTCACGTTTGCCTTGACCTCTAAACAGAATTTATGAGTTCTGGGGCTGGGGAGATGACTCAGCGGTTAAGAGCACTGGCTGCTCTTGCAGAGGACCCGGTTTTGAATCCCAGCACCCACTTGGCCGCTATTTGTAACTCCAGTTCCAGGGATCTGACACCCTCTTCTGTCCTCTGTGGGTACTACACGACATGACACAGGTGCACTTACACATATGCAGGCATAACACTCATACACATAAAATAAAAATAAAATTTTTTTTAATACTTTAAAAAATAATTTATAAGTTCTAATACAAATACTCTTACGTTGAATTCTACTTTCAGCCTGATCCTACCCAGGCACAGAAAGACTTGAACTATTTCTTTTCTTGGCATGATATTCTTTTTTGCCCCTCCTCATAACTGAGTGAATAACAAACTTAGAAAAGAATGCAAATGGTATGCCAAGTGTTCTATGGCATCTTTCACTTCAGTCAAAGTGGCCAAATGGATAAAATTAAATAAAAGGGTTTGAAAGCAAAACGCATTTGTTTATCCTGTGACACAGAGCAAAAAATATCTCAGACAGGAAGAACAGGAAATTGATAGAAACCCAGAGCAAATGAGGTAAGCGCCTACCTCTGCAACTCAGAAAGCTGACCACCCCGGCATACAGAAACTGCCAGGAAGTGACGTGTCTTGTAGACTGACCACCAGTCGGATCATTTTTTAAATTTTTTATTCATTTATTTTTATTTACGTGTATGAATGTTTTACCTACATAAAAATGCACACCTGCTTGTAATGCCCTCAGAGGCCAGAAGAAGGCATTGATCCCTTGGAACTGGAGATAAAGACAGTTGTTAACTGCCATGTGGGTGGCTGAGAACTGAACCCAGGTTCTCTGGACGAGCAGACCATGCTCTTAACCAGAGTCATCTTCCCAGCTGGTCAGATCATTTTTAACAGCCCTACCTGTATGTAAAGTTACCTATTTTCTTTTTTCTTTCTTTTTTAAAAATTTTTTTAACTTTTTATTATTATTTTTACGTGTATGCATGGATTGCCTGCATATAGGTAAGTACACCAATGTCATGCAATGCTCTCAAAGGACAGAAGAAGCCATTGGATCCCCTGTAACTGAAGTTACGGACAGTTGTTAGCTGCCATGTGGGTGGCTGGGATTCGAACCCGGGTCTTCTGCAAGAACAACCAGTGTTTCTTAACTGCTGAGCCATCTCTCCAGCCCCAAAGTTACCTATTTTCTTGCTCGAATTATTTAATTCTAATTTTTAATATACATTTAATTTTTAAAATATTACTCAAATTCTATTGAATATTTCATGTATGATATAAAATTTCCTTTAGCTAAACAAAAACATTACTCCTCAGGGTTCATTGTCTATTTCACTATCTAGATAAAACAAGTAAAACTCCATGGTGCACAAAATGGATACTTCAGCTCCATCATAACAGAAGCAAATATGAAATTGTTTGCTGTGCTTCTCTTAGAAGAAGGAAGCAACTTTTCTACCAAAAATGGGCCTTTTCCAATACAGACATTTTTTCACCAAAAGTAGTTAGTTTTAAACTGTTACATAGCCATTTCCTCTGCATTGAAACATTTCCTACTGTAATAAGACTCAGGAAGTAAATAAAACTGCAAGTCTCGGCATGCTCCTGAAACAGAAAATTCACAAGGTCCCTCCCCAAAATTACACGAGCAGTAACAATTGCTCTAGAGAGGAGACTCTCCAACAGGCTGAGCTTCCTGTAAGTCATGCAAGGAGCTTCAGGGATGCAGCTCTCATAAGTTGTAGCAATGCTGGGGTGGTTTGTGGTGCAACTACCTTTAAGTCACCCATGCACCTGCGAGTAACCCCTCACCTATGTTCTGTATGTAAGCCAAATAAACTCATTAGTTCAGCGATTTGAACTTTTGCAGTGTCTTTATTTTGTTCTGTTGTTGATGCCCTATCTGGAGTCAGTAGACACTTACTCATATCTGCAACTTACAAGCAAGTGGCTATTTCACTCAGTATTAACTATTGCAAAGTTTAAAATTCAGTGCAACTAATCGTGTATACATATATATGTGAGTGGGGGGGGTGGTAGTGGTTTTTTTGACATGGCTTAGAATTGCCAGAATGAGTAATAAAAAGCAGACCATATTTTAATTGGTTTTATTGCTCTTATTTTGTAAGTTTATTTTGCTCTCAATTTTTTACATCTAGTTATGTATTTTGTGTGTATGTGTGTAGGGCTTATGCATGCCCCAGCTTGAGTATGGAGATCACAGGACAACTTGCATGAGTTAGCTCTCTCCTTCCACCATGTGAGCTCCAGTGATCAAACTCAGGTCATCAAGGTTGGCAGCAAATACCTTTTTACCTGCTGAGCCATTTTATCAGCCCTATTTTGTTTGTTTTTCTCATGCAGCACAGGTTGCTCCTACGTAGTCTAGGATAACTTGGAATTTATCATCCTTCTACTTCCATTTTTCTGAATATTGGATTACAGGTGTGTACCACTCTGTCTAGTTTCTGCTCTGCTGGGAACCAAACCCAGGGCTTCGTGCATTCTAGGTAAGTGTTCTACCAACTGAGGTATAGCCCCAGTCCTTTCTGCTTTTAAATCCTCTACCAACCATGTGCCATTGTTGTCATATCGGGTGTGCAGTACCCTAGTTGTTCCACTCTTGTTTGTCACTGCCATCAGCCAGGCACACACAGTCTGGGGACGTACAGGGAAGCTGGCCAGGCATGAGTTCCACCTCTAGTTGAATCAAGACACAGAAATCATGATCAGAGAGCCAATAAAACGTTTGTTGAATTATTGTTTTTCAATCATGTGTCAGTCACCTCTCCATTGCTGTAACAAAATGCCTAACACAAACAACTTATTAGAAAGAAAGATTTATTTTAGCTTATGGTTTCAGGTTTTACTTCATGGTCACTTGCCCGCATCGCTTTAGGCCTTTGAGAAGCAGAAATCATGGCAGGGAATGCATGGAAGAGCAAAGCTGTTCATCTCACACTGATCTCAACACAAGAGAGGTGTGGGAGACAGGCTTAAGCCTAGGGTGAAAATCTTATTGACAGCCATACAGCAGGCCCGAGGCAACAGCCTAACTGCTGAAGCCACAGGAATGCCTTGTGACATTTGCTCCCATTGGCAGATCATGAGACTGATGCCTAGAGCTTGCCACTCCCTAATCACCACCCTTGGAATCCAAACTGCAACACTTAGATATTGCAACAGTCAGGGTCATGGGGTTTCCAGGAAACCAGGCTCTGTAATCTGAAACCCAGTATGCTAATGAGGCATCCTACCCGCTATTCTGTGATAGGACGTTAAGTCTGTTATGCTAATAAGGTATCCTACTTGCTGTACTGTGATTGGACCACTACCCCTATAGAAGCTTGTGCCTTCCTGAATAAAGCAGACCTGTGTCACTGAACCTGGTCTCCTTTGTCTGAATGTGGCTCTGCTGACACAATCTCTTCACCAGCCCTGGGGTCTGGAACCGGGCAGAAGCAGTGACAAAAGAAGGCGGCACTGGGCGAGCAGAAGAGCTGCCTCAGCCCAGGGCAAGCGGAGGAGCAGCCTCGACACCCATGAGAACAAAGGAGTGGCACCCGTGAGAACGGCAGAGAGGGGAAGGAATAGGGGTCCCAATATGCCCTTCAGGAGCATGCTCCTGAGACCTAGCTCCTCCAGGGAGGCCACCTCCTATGGGTTCCACCACCTCCCAATAGCACCATCACCTGGAGACCAAGTCATCATCAGCATATAGGCTTTAGGGGAGACATTTAAGATCAAAATCATATCAAGCCCAGCACTGAGGGTTAGTAATGTCTAAAATAAGATTATAATATTTAGATCTTGATTAACCAAACACACTTTTCCCAGGGCTGGAATTGTAAATATCTGAGAGTAAACAAATAAAAGGGCAATGAGGTGAGCCCATGAGAGGGGAGCCCCTGTGACATATCTGTTGTGACCTTCAGCTCTCAAAATGATGATGGGACTCCTATCCAAAGGATGCCCAGACACAAGCAAGTCAATTAAACAAGAGATGAAAATCTGAGAACCAATGAATTCCTGGTCCAGATCAGAAACTATGTACATAGGTCCCAGGGCCCAGGAAGAAATCCAGAGCATAGGATGTACGATGAGTGCAGGATGCCCATCTGTGGGGGATGCAGAGAACATGTCCTGCAGCTACACTGGAACAAAACAAATGAGGCCATGAAAAAGGAGAAAGTATGTGAACTGTTCATGTTGGAAGGCTCCAGACATAAATACCATGTTGTCATGAAGACTTAACTGCTTCAGATCAGCTGGTGTGTTTCTTCCCTTGACCATAAACTCTGTCCCAGGATACTCAGAAGCAGTGAGGGCCATCATCTAAACATAGGATCCTGACACAGAAGGCCAGGTCAAAGGTCCCTGTGTAGTTGTCAGAAAAACATGCTTTCTTCCTTTTAAACTAGCAGAGAATAACGCTTTCTTGTTTCTTACCTTCTTTCTGTTGTCCTTATTCCAAGGCCCTTTAGAAAAGCAAAGAAGACAGACAGACAGACAGACACACACACACACACACACACGCACACAATAGTAAATGGTAAGTGTTTTTTGTATTGCATTCTTTTCTCTGAAGTTGGTTGTGGATACATAGGAGTTATTAAATTATTCTCTATAGCACTTTAAATAAAACTGTTTAATAATAAAAACATATCAATTTATTATAATAAAATTAAGCAGTAAAATCTTTTTTAAAGTGACCAAAATTCTTGCCATACAGAAAAAAAAAGTTAACATTTCTTATAACACAATTTCAGACAAATGGAAATACAATATAAATACTATATATCTAAAACATTAGTTTGAGGGGTTTTTTTTTCAATTAAACAAAAGAGAAGAAAAGGAAAATATGTTAAATGAAAGGAATTTGTTTTCATGTACAAGGACTATTATTGACTAAAGGCTTAGAGAAAAAGACACAAAAGACCCTGAGACATTAGAAGCCTCTTTTTTTTTTTTAGAGGAAGCAAGCATTTCATTACAGCTTTAACATACTCAGTAAAATCTCCAGAGCAAAGATGCATCTCTTTCAAAAGTGGCTATAAAATTTTTATGTTCACAGTTGAATTAATACAATTACACAATATTGAACTCAGTATAAACCCTGTAAGACATAAAATTGAGTAAGTTTTTAATTTTTTATTGCTTTGTTATTCTTTATTTTACCAAAAATGCACACTTTAGATTTCAAAAATGAATTTCACATTGTTTTTGTTTTTGAAGAAGCATTTCATTACAGCTTTAACAGGCATTAACAATTTCCAGAGCAAAGATACATCTTTCAAAAGTGGCTATAAAATTTTTACGTTTCCTAATGAATTAATACAGTTATACAATATTGAACTCAGTATAAGCCCTGTAAGACATAAAATTGAATGAGTTTTTAAACTTTAAAAAAAATCCATTTCATTTTAAAATATACTATTTCTTACAGAAAGACTCATTTTTGCTCATAACACTGACATGTTGGCTATGCATCTCTAATCTGTGTGTATCTGATTGTTACTAGTAATAATCAGTTGCACTCGGATACTTGGCACCTGTGTATGTCTATAAAGTCATCAGGTAGATTTCACTGGTAATGTTTATCACCTCTACTAATTAACATGACATAAATTTTTATGCTTCCTCCTCAAATGTAATTATCATTTTTTAAAATTTTTTGATTTCTGCATGTGTGTGTATATATATCACGCAGAATATCCCAAACCATCTTATTCAACTATACACCCACTTCCCAGATGGCACCCTCCCACAGCCTCCCTCCCCCAACTAGAGCTCTTATACTCTGTTATCCCTGCTACTGTCTGCTGTGCTGTCGGCACCCCAGCTATTCCCCACTATTTGTCCTTCTGGTGAATCTAGTCAGCCTATCTGGAGGGCTTTGTTTTAGGAAGGTCAGCTGTTCCTCATCTAGCAGCAATCAGTTGTCAATATTCCTTTAGATAAGATTGGGGTCTGCTGTTCATTTTCCCAGTTCTATGCTGGGTTACTATCTAGGAGTCCCTTTGACCACCCTGGCCAACAACTCAAAAGAAGGTATCTCCTATCTGGCATTGTTGCTTGTTATGTAGCCTTTAGCTATACATATGGACTCTTAAAAAATTATATTGGCTCCTTTAATCTTTGGTTATACTTTCCTTTTGGGTGTTTAAGGCCATACAGTTGGCCCAGATAAACCAATTTATTTTTACTCTTAAGGTCATTTGAGGATCTGTTCCTCAGGTGTCACATGGGCTTGGGAGGAGCAGATAAATCTTGGGCAAAGACCAATTCTTCTCAGATAAACTTTACCTAGACATATATTTCTTGATCAGCTATGTGTAATTTGTCAGTTGGTTGT
>NW_008352394.1:940318-947751 GCF_000622305.1 Nannospalax galili | reverse complement strand
ACAAGTGTCTCTGCGATAGGATGAGTTCTTTGGGTATATGCCAAGGAGTGGTATAACTGGGTCAAATGGTAGGTTCGTTTGTAGTTTTTTAAGAGTTCTCCACGCTGCTTTCTGATTAGTTTTAGTTTAAAGTCTATTTTGTCAGATATTAGAATTGCAATGCCTGCTTTTTTCTTAGGACCATTTGTTTGTTTTATTTTTTTCCATCCTTTCACCTTAAGATAATGCCTGTCCTTGAAAGTGAGATGAGTTTCTTGCAGACAAAAAAAAAAGATGGGTTTTCTTTCTTAATCCATTCACCTAGTCTGTGTCTTTTGACTGGGGAGTTCAGACCATTAATATTTAAAGTTATTAATGAAATATGTGTATTGAATCCTGTCCTTTTTATTTCTGTTTACATTCTTGATAGAGCTGTACTTTTCCACAGTTATACCTTCATTGAATTTCTTTCCCCAATCCCTTGGGTATAGTCATTCCTTTCTTCAGCTCTTTGTATTGCTTCCAGAACTCTCTGAAGGGCTGGTTTTGTGGACTTGAATTCCTTCAGCCTATTTATGTCATGGAAGATTCTTCTTTCCCCTTCAACTATAATAGACATTTTGGCTGGGTATAGTAACCTGGGTTGGCATCTGTGGTCATTCAAAACTGGGAATACTTTGGTCCAGACTCTTTTGGTTCTCATAGTTTGCATTGAAAAGTCAGCTGTAATCCTGATGGGTTTTCCTTTATATGTGATTTGTTTTTCTTTTGCAGCTTTCAGTATTGTCTCTTTGTTATGTACATTTAGTGTTTTTACTATGACGTGCCGTGGAGAGGTTCTTTTCTGGTCCTGTCTGTTTGGTGTTCTATATGCCTCTTGTATTTGTATGGGCATGTCTTTCTTTAATTTTGGGAAATTTTCTTCCACGATTCTGTTAAAGATCTGGTCCATGCCATTATCTTGGGATTCTTCTCCTTCCTGTATGCCTATGATTCATAAGTTTGGTCTTTTTATGGTGTCACACAGTTCCTGCATATTGCATTCTTGTGATTTCTTAAATTTGTCATAATCTTTGCTTGAATGGTCTAGTCATCCACTTTATCTTCCCGTCTTGATACTCTGTTTTCCATTTCATTCGTCCTATTGGTGAGGCTTTCTCCTGTCATTTCTAATTGGCTTACTGAGTGTTTCACTTCCTTCTTCATTTCAGCCTGAGTAGTCTTCAATATTTCTAACTCTTTTCTGAATTCATTCAGAAGTTTATCCCTATCTTCCTTCAGTTCTTTGATTTCTTTGTGTGTTCTTTAAATTCACTGAATTCTTTTAACATGTTTAAAATTGTTCTTTTGAGTTCCACGTCCTGCATTATCTCTAGGGGGTTCTCATGGTACTCCTCTAGAGGACTATTGATATTTGATGGAGATAATGGTACTTGGTTTGTTTCTGATTCTTGTGCGAGCCTCAGGCCTTCAAGTTTAGGTCTGCTTCTTTTTGTGAACTTTATGTTTCTTTGTGATTTACTTTTTGGGCATGAAAAGCTAGTTTGTCTAAGCTTCAGGTTCTTTCTTTTGATTTTCTATTGGAGTGACCAGATTGATTTTGTCTTCAGGAGTTCCCACAGAGGCACAATTCAGATGAGAATCAGATGTTTGCAGGCTTTCTCCTAAGGTCTGGATCCCTCCATGAATTTGGGGGTTGGACTGGCCTGGGAGCAGGGCCCAGGAAAGATGCTGTTCTCAGGCAGCTGGTGGCCATGCCACCCAGAGATGCAAAGGGAGTGGGGGTGGGAAGAGGCCCCAAGGGCTCCTGGGGAATGTAGGAAGGAACTAGGTTGGTCTGGATGCAAAGGATCAGGAAGCAGTGGTGGTTCCCCAGGTGTCTGGGGCGCCAAGACAAGGAATGGGACAGGACCCAGGCTAGGAGGAGAGACAGGCAGGGGAGATGGGAGGGTGAATGAGGCTGGAGTCAAGGCACCCAGAGGGCATGCTGGGACTTAACGCAGGAGAGAGGCTTGCGGGTTGTGCAGGCTCAGGAAAGCAGAAGGAGGTCTGAATAAGTTTTTAACCTTTAAAAAGGAAGCCTCTTGCCAGGCATGGTGGCGCATGTCTTTAATCCCAGCACTTGGGAGGTAGAGGCAGGTGGATCTCTGTGAGCTCAAGGCCAGCCTGGTCTACATAGTGAGTTCCAGGACAGCTGGGGCTACAGGGAGACCCTGCCTCAAAAAAAAAAGACCAAAAAAAAAAAAAAGCCTCTTTTTTACTGAAAGTAACTCTCATAGAAAATAGCAAATGAGCGTCAGTGGGATGGCTTAGTGGGTTAAGGCACTTGCCACCCAAGCCCAAGAAACTGAATTTGATCTCCAGAACCCATGTAAAGGTGGACAATCAACTCCACAAAGTTGCCCTCTGACCTCCACATGTACACTGTAGTGTGCATGCATTCACACATGCACACTAATAATAAATGAAATATTTTAAAGAAAATTATGCGTTGGAAAGTATTATTGTTGAATTTCCTCCTCATCTCCTGGTTTTTTTCAATATTACTCTTCCTTAACATTATAGTGCTTTCTGCTCTATAATCATAATCCCCATATTTGTGGAACTCAAGTTCTGTGTTTCAAGGACTCCCATGCTTTCCAGACTCTTCACGGAGGCTCTTCTTTTTCTGAGTTCCCTCATCTTGTTTACCTTACCGGGTCAGATTTCCTCACTTACCTTTTAAAGAACGATTTGGTATGGCACTGGAGAGAGGACAGTGGCCACGAGCACTGGGTGCTCTTAGAGAGGACCTGGCTCTGTCTTCAGCACCACATGGTGGCTCACAACCATCTGTCACTTCAGTTCCAGGAGATCCAATGCCTCCATTGCTTTCATCAGAACGTAAAGAACTTGGCAGCTTCCTGTCCTTTGACAGATACTACAGCAGATTGTTTTCTGAATGTAACATTGCTCTGAACAAGTCTGTCCAGCTTCATTTTATTTTCTTGTGAACAATGCACGTTTAGACTGAAATGCAGGAGCAATTCCTTCTTTATCCTGGACCTAGATAAGCCATGATACAGTTGCAGCAATTTTTCTTTGAATGCTGTTCAGACAACTGTCTCATTTGTCTATTTGTTTGCTTGGTTTTCTTTTTTGTTTTTTCAGACAGGGTCTCACTACGTAGCCCTGGCTTGCCTAGAACTATGTAGACCAGGCTGGCCTCAATCTCACAGAGATCCACCTGCCTCTACCTCCCAAGGGCTGTGATTGAAGGCATGCAGCACCACACCTGACCTTTTTATGTCTTTGAAGAGTTTTCATTCTTCATTTGTTAGGCTGTGTCCTCTAAGTTTACCAGTTCTCCATATATGTTTAATTATTTTTGTCTTCTCTATATGCTTTAACCTTTCCTCTGACACCACCATGATCAAGCCTGTTGGGTGTCAGGAATTCATTTTTCTGCCACGTCTGTTCTTTTCCTTGAAATATCACATAGAAGTGTTTGGCCTGTAATGGCATTTGGTCTATATCGTTTCCCCATTTCTTTTCTCCCTGTTCTGTCTCCCCATCTCATGTCTGAGTCCTTATTTTGTTGAACTCTTGATCTTAATCTTATTTCCTTTTTTTTTTTTTTTTTTTTTTAGCCCCAGCAGACCTGAAACTTGCTGTTGTAGACCAAGCTGGCCTCCATCTCACTCACAGAGATCCACCTGCCTCTGCCTCCCATGTGCTGGGATCAAAGGTGTATGCCACCATGCTCTTTATTCCTTTTAAAGTATGGATTTTATTTTCTGGACTGGATTTTTTTTTTTTTTTTTTTTTTTTGGTCCTTTTGAGACTGGGTCTCCCTGCTGTATCCCTAGCTGGACTGAAACTCAGTATGTAGACTAGGCTGGCTTTGAACTCACAGACATCCGCCTGCCTCTGCCTCCTGAGTGCTGGGATTAAAGATGTGTGCCACCACACCCAGCTGGACTGGATCTTTGTATTTTAATTTTTCTGTTCCTTTCTCTCTCTCTCTCTCTCTCTCTCTCTCTCAGAGGGTGATATAGTGTTTCCTTGATATGATGTGGGTGAATTCTCATCAACTTTTCTCACTTTATTAGAAACTAAATCATCACTACCTCTAGGGCAGAGGCTGACAACTGCATTGTCCATGTGCTTCCGTACTGTTATCCTGGGAGTGGCCTTGGATAGTCAGATAAATGGCCAGCCTTTTTTTTAAGGACCTGAACTGTCCTGTCTTCCAAGTTTGTCTAGACATACTGTTCCTAGGCTCATGCCACTGACATGGGGTGTGTCTTCCTGCCATAGGGAATCATCTTTCTGGTTTAGGTAAATTCTAGGTTCAACATTGAACTATATTCCAGCAGGTAGAGTCTGCCCTAGGCATGTTGTTTATTTGTTTTACAAGACAGGGTCTCTCTATGCTGCCCCCCGAGTGCTAATGTTGTGCCCAGAGATCAGACCCCCAAGAATAACCACGGAATCCAGAGGGCATGCAAGAACAAAGAATCTTTATTCGGGCTTAAGCTCAGGCTCTCAGACCTCACCAAAGCAATGGATCTGTGCTGAGAGCCCTGATCACAGGGGGTAGAAGCATTTTATAGGTTTTAGACAAAGGGAGGAGGGGAATAACAGAGTCACACTTTGACTGGTCCAAGGAGCTCACATGTGCCAACATACTTTTGAATGATTGGTTATAGGGGATGCAGTCCTGGAGGTTCCTCATTGGTGGGTGCTACCCTCAGAGCTATGGAATGTGCTGGCTGTTATCTGTGGGGCCGGAAGCCCCTGTTTCTACCTTATAAGGCTGTTATATGCCTGGGCTTGCTTAATCTATAGCCTCCTGGGGTGGGGGTGGTAAGTGGCGATTACAACATGCCAGGGCATGTCCAGGCTTGCCTGAAACAGCTAGTCAAAATGGGGTCAATACAGTTTGTCCTTTCAGCCAAGCAATCAAGAAGTTTACAGAAGCGGAAAAAGAGCAGTTAGTCCTAAAGAGGGGCAGGGGTCTCGGGAGTTCAGGGCGGAGGGCCAATGAGGAGGGCTTCACACTGGTATTACAGTGATGAGCTATCACCTCCCTCTCTCTCATATTCTCCCTCATAGATTCTCTTCTCTGTTAGATTTCATAGACAATTTATTCCATATATATTAATCATTTTCAAACCCTCTCCTTCCCTTCTTTCTTCCTCCTTCCCCTAGTCTACCTTCTGCTTTTCTCTCTCTCTCTCTCTCTCTCTCTCTCTCTCATCTCTCTCCCTCTCTCTCTCTCTCTCCCTCTCTCTCCCTCTCTCTCCCCCCCTCTCCACACACACACACACACATTATCTTTTGATAACTGTTCATTTCGTTAGCTTATGTGTTGACTGGATTTAGTCTTTTGGGTGCTTTGGTTTTTGAGTTGTCTACATATTCTGGGTATTAATCCCCTGCCAGATGTATAGCTAGCAAAGACTTTCTCCCATCATACGAGCTGTTTGTTCGCTGGATGTACTGTCTCCTAGGCCTTGCAGAAGCTTTTTAATGTCATGTAATCCCATTTGTCAATTCTTGATATTATTTTCTGAGCTACTGGAAGTCTTTTTGTCTGTCTTAAGAGGTCCCCCTACCACCTCTGCTCTTTTATAATAATTTTTTTGAAAATTTCATACATATAATCCAGATCATACAATGCATCTGGATTATATCCAACCCCTAACCCCTCCAAATCCTCCCAGTCCCCCTTAAACTCATCTCCCTTCAAACTTCATGTTCTTTTCCTTTTTTCAAAACCCACTGAGTCTAATTAGTGCTGCCCATACCTGCACGGGTGTGGGGCCATCCACTGGAGCACAGGCAACCAGTGGACACATCCCCAAAGAAAGCAACTCCTTCCCTCAGCAGCCACCAACTGCCAATAACTCCTCAGCAAGGGTGGGACATGGGTAGCCCCTCTCCGTATATGCTGGACTGCTAACTGGCTTGAGCTTGTGCAGGTCTTAGGGAACTGCTGTGAATTCGTGTGTGCAACATGTGTAGAGAAGACAGCATTTCACAGCTCTCCTCCCCACCTCTGTCCCCTCTTCCAGGAAATAGGTTGATATAGATGTGGCATCTACAGCTCAGCACTCAGTCTCTTCTCTGTATTAACCACTACTCACTGCAAAAAGGAGTTTTTTCTCTGACCAAGTTTAAGAGCAGCACAGATCCATGGACATAAACATAAATATTTAAAAGGCAGTTTGACCATTTAGCAAAATGATAGTATATTTTCCGCTGGGGCCTATTACTTCCCCAGTCATGGGTTTTTGACCAGGTTTACAGCACCAAACATATATTCCTCCTGTGGAGAAGCCTTAAATCCCATCAGAAAGTGGCTGGTTACCCCATAACAACACCCCTGTTCTTAATATCCCCATTTCACTGGCCCCTCTCTCCTCTGCAGCCATTTTGATCTTCTAATTCCAAAGAGGAGCATAAAAGGCTATTTAGGATTGGAGGCCTGCTAGGTAATGGTTGGAGGATAGTTGCCACAGAAGGATGGAGGATGGACCCTTGCCAAGAACTTATAAAGCAGCCAGTCATGGTGACACAATGCCTTTAATCCCAACATTACAGAGGCAAAGGCAGGTAGAGCTCTATGAGATTGAGGCCAGCCTAGTCTACCTAGTGAGTTCAGGCAAGCTGGGGTCATGCCAGAGGACTTCCATTTTCATTCTTCTTCCTCTCTTCTCAGAAAGCTTGTCACATGCACCTTCCCTTTGCTGTCTACTCAGAACGCCACTGTTTCTGTCCCTCCAGATTAAGCAGCAACACTTTTGATAAGAATTTTTAGTATTTACCTTTTTTTTAAAAGAGAAAGGCTTTTTTATTTCTTTTATTTCTTTATTTATTTTTTTACACCCACTTCCCAGATGGCACCCTCCCATAGCCTCCCTCCCCCCGCTAGAGCCCTTATACTCTGATATCCCTGCTACTGTCCGCTGTGTTGTCGTCGGCACCCCAGCCGTTCCCCACTACTTGCTCTTCTAGTGAATCTAGTCAGAATATCTAGAGGTCTTTGTTTAGGAAGATCAGCTGTTCCTCATCTAGCAGCAATCGATTGTCAATATTCCTTTAGATAAGATTGGGGTCTGCTGTTCATTTTCCCAGGCTCAGTGCTGGGTTACCGTCTGGGAGTCCCTTTGGCCACTGTGGCCAACAACTCAAAAGAAGGTATCTCCTATCTGGCATTGTTGCTTGTTATGTAGCCTTTAGCTATACATATGGACTCTTATGAAATTATGTTGGTCCATTTAATCTTTGGTTATACTTTCCTTTTGGGAGTTTAAGACCATACAGTTGGACCAGATAAACTGATTTATTTTTACTCTTAAGGTTGTTTGAGCATCTGTTCCTCAGGGGTCACATGGGCTTGGGAGGAGCCCCTTGGCTCCTTTCTTTTACCAGTTCCATCTATGTGAAGATAAGTCAAAGGTCCTACT
>NW_008352394.1:928931-939645 GCF_000622305.1 Nannospalax galili | reverse complement strand
TCCACTCATCACTCATCAATTGAGGGACACTTAGGTTGCTTCCATCTCTTAGCTATTGTGAAAAGGGCAGCACCAAACATAGATGTACAAGTGTCTCTGCAATAGGATGAGTTCTTTGAGTATACGCTGAGGAGTGGTATAACTGGGTCAAATGGTAGGTTCATTTGTAGTTTTTTAAGAGTTCTCCACACTGCTTTCCATAGGGGTTGAACCAGTTTGCAGCCCCACCCTTAGGTTGCTTCCATCTCTTAGCTATTGTGAAAAGGGCAGCACCAAACATAGATGTACAAGTGTCTCTGCAATAGGATGAGTTCTTTGAGTATACGCTGAGGAGTGGTATAACTGGGTCAAATGGTAGGTTCATTTGTAGTTTTTTAAGAGTTCTCCACACTGCTTTCCATAGGGGTTGAACCAGTTTGCAGCCCCACCAGCAGTGGATGAGTGTTCCCCTTTCCCCACATCCTCTCCAATATTTGGTATCATTTGTTTTCTTGATCTTAGCCAGTCTGCTAAGTCACTTTTTTACAGAATGCTTTGGGGGATGTAGTCTGAATTAGTATTTTATTCATATTCATTTTATCCATAACCTGCTTCCCACTATGTCTGGGTTCCCACAAAATCTGGTAAGTTGTTGGAAAGATTCACAGGATTTAGTACATATTTGCACTCATAGCTAAAAAAATCATTACAGTGAAAAGATTCATAGCAGTCAGGTATGCTAACATGTGCCTTTAATCGCAGCACTCAGGAGACAGAGGCAGGAAGATCTTTCTGAGTTCGAGGCCAGCCTGGTCTCTAGGCCAGCTGGGGCTACAGGGAACCCCTGTCTCAAAAAAAATAAAGATACACAGCAAAATCATCCAAGAGAAAAAGCACATGGGCACGTGGGGTGAAGAAATAAGGAACCCTTAGGCTGGCCACTTGAGAAGAGAGTGCCTAAGTGACTAAACACAGTCCCCAAAGTCCCAGGCAGGCACTTAGTATAAAACACATAGTTCATAAAGGAAGCAAAGCTTATTATTTAGGAAAACTTGTATTTCAATATAGGAAAAGTTTTTCCAACCTAATCCTCAGATGCTAACCCAGGGTCAACCTGAAGCAGGCTTTATAAAGACAGACAGCAGCCTCAGGCCTACTTAGTCTTACCGTACACATACCTTAGTCACTTTTCTGAAAATTTTACATGAGATGTAAATGTAGTTAAGAACATTTTTACTCTAATGCCTTCACTATTTTTAAAGATTATTTTAGAGTTGTGTGTATTAGCTGCCCAGTGTATGTGCTGGGAACTGAACTCGAGTCCTTGTGTGAGCAGTACAGGTCCTTTACCACCGATCCATCTCTCCAGCACCCCATTGTTTCTTATCCTTACTCTTTCTGTACTAGAATAATGCAGAAGGGCTACAAAGCTATAATATGGATACTTAACAACATCTTAATTCTTTTGGGGGGGATCTTTTTGAGACAAGGTCTCCCTGTAGCCCCAGCTGGCCTGGAACTCACTATGTAGACCAGGCTGGCCTTGAACTCAAAGATTCACCTGCCTCTGCCTCTCAAGTGCTGGGACTACAGGCGTGCGCCACCACACCCGGCTACAACATCTTAATTCTATCTCCACAAATTCTCCATGGTCACTTACATTATCTTCAGCCAAAACAAAGACAATGAAAGCAATATGTTTGAGATATATTACCTTTTAAGATATCTTTTAAGATTTTCTAAAATTCTTGTTCCAAAAGAGGCAAAACAAATTTTAGCCAAATTTGATCTTTGTTCAAATTTCAAACATCCTAATTAAAGTATACCACAAAAATGCAAATTTGAGCTAGGTGTGGTAGTGCACACCTTTAGTCCCAACGCTTGGGAGGCAGAGGGAGGCAGATGTCTGTGAGAACAAGGCTAGCCTGGTCTGCATCATGCATTCCAGGCCAGCTGGGGCTACAGGGAGACCTTGTCTCAAAAAGGCCAAAAAAAAAAAAAATGTAAATTTGCACATGAAATTTCTTGGCAGTCAGATATACAATAATATCCACCTATATTACCTCAATGATTTCTTCAGTCAGGTATTACAATGTTATTACAGAGATAGCTAAGCTTTCATATTTAAGAAGAGAAATCTTCAAAGAGCTTAGGGTTTCTTATTTAAATCCAGAAAACATACTTTACTTCAATTTTTTCTACTCAACTCCAAATATTTACATGCTGTTATTTTTTCGGGCTGGAGATGAAACCTAGGACCTCATGCATGCTAGACAAACTTTCTGCCACTGAGCTGTACCCCCAGCCCCACGTGCTGTATTCTTATCCATAAAACCTGAGATGCATTTAAGAAAAAAAGGCTCCTCCTTGTAAGCCATTGTCTATATATTTTAGCAAATTCTTATCCTCAAAATTGCTGTAGTATTTCTACTCTTGAAACTCATGAGATTTGAAAAATTAATAAATCTGCCTAGGGTTGGGGAAGAAAGGGAAATATTTAGTTTATGACATCTAATATTTAACTTTTGTATTACATTTATTTATTTGTGTATGTGTATGCACGTGTGCATGTTCATGTGTACCACAGTGTGCATGTGAAGGTTAGAGGGCAACTCTGGGGAATCAGTTCTCTCCTTCCATCACATAGATCTCAGGGATCAAGCTCAGACAGTCAGCCTTGGTAGCAAGCACCTTTACCTGCTGAGCCATCTAGCTACCCCAAACGTGAATATTTAGACCAAATACATGTAAATAGAAGAAATCACATGTAACAAATCTGCACCTGTGTACATAGGCGAACATGTATGAGTATGCTCACATTTACCAATTATCTCAAGGTGAGATGTATTTCCCTTAACAGCATCTCACTAACCTTGAATCAGTGGTGAGGGCTGGATGTGGTCCCTTACCCTACCTCCCACATCACTACCTTACAGCATTTCAGAAACAGGTCTCCAGAACCCTCTCTTCTCCTGTGAGCCAATGGTCCTAGGGCCAGAGAACCCCAGATAAAGGGCTGCACAACTGGTTCTCACCAAAGGAAGGAAATGGTACCAGCTGGAATTACCTCCTCCTTTTCCTGCAAATTGAAATTCTTGCCCTAAACAAACTGTTTCCAAACATCTGTGAAATTAACAAAAGAAAAGGAGAAATGAAGCATCCCAAGATGAGCTTCAGGCACGGAAAGAGACCACAAAGGTTTCCAGGACCCAGACCCCCGTGCCTCCTATGACATAATGCATTTGCTCTTACCATAACACACTTCCTCCTAAATACCCAAGATAACGTTTTTTGGAACTAAAATGGTCATCTCTGTTTTTTCCTTTACGCCCCACTGCTCCTGTTCTCTATTCTCTCCTCAGAGAGTCATAGAAAAGGGGGTTGCTTTGGTTACCATTAAGTCAATCTCACCTCATATCCTTTCACAAGTATAAAATTAATTCAGAGTGATTCTGATTATAGCAACCAGACCCCAACCCTGATCAAACCTAATTACAGTTTGATGCAGGGCCCCTGTCACTGCCTCATCTAGGTAATGGAGCCTGTATTTCAGCCGGCTGTGCCTTGTTAATGAATAGCAACCATGAGAGGCCTACATATTGTCTCCAGTGACCTCTTCTGCATCGTGGAGAGCAAACTGCATTGATCAACACACTAAGATGGTTATTATCTATTATTCTGTTTCATAATTAGCAAACACCTGGCACACCGGCAGTCAGAAGCTCTTCACTGTCCATCTGTATGTGTGCGAGCTCCCGACTCCGACACAGTGTGCCACACCAATTTCCCTTCATTACAGGAAGGAAATTACAAGAAAAGGGTGGGGGGCTTAGAGAAGCGCTATTGCTGTTTTCAAGTCTCCTTGCTGTTTGCAAGGAGTAGATGTTGGCAGAACTCTTGCAAATATTAGACATGAGTTTGATAGAACTTATCTTTTAAATATTGTCTTTTTACTTTCAAAAGTACCTAACACACAAAAGAGTTCCCACTGGCTCCTGAAGTCTGGTGTGTTTCCAGGTGAGCAAGACTGTGAGGCCTACAAACAAAAACGGCCATCTTCCAACGAGTAGGGAACCAGAAAAGCAAGGCACATTTTGCTAGGTCCTGGCTATGACCTAGTTCTCTTCTGCCTTTACAAATCTTTATTTACAGCATTCAACCTACTTCAAGAATAAGGCTGTCTTAGTACAGATTTATTTAAAATCTTGATGAATCATTTAACTTATGATCATTCTTTTGTAGGCAAAGAAGTTCAGTAAAGATAAATGTGACTCTAGGGCAGAGGACTTCTCTTTTCTGAATGGCACTATGTCTTAGTTTGTTTCTCCACTGCTGTGACAAAATACTCTGACCAATACCAATTTGGGGAGGAAAGGGTTGATTTATCTTAACATCTCTCTTCAGGGAGCCCAAGGTAGGAATTCGGGGCAGGAACCTGGAGGCAGGAGCTGGAGCACAGGCCATGGAGGAACGCTGCTTACTGGCTTGCTCCCCTGGCCCCTGCTCAGCCTGCTTTCTTATGCAACACAGGCCCACCTGCCCAGGGGTGGCACCACCCACAGTGGGCTGGGCCCTCCCACATCACTCATCAAGAAGATGCCCCTCAGACATGGCCAGAGGCCAGTCCAATAGAGGCAATCCCCCAATTGAGGCTCCCTCAACCCAGGTGTGTCAAGTTGACACTAAAGCTATCCAGCACACACACTACATACATTTTCCATAGAACAACTCAGAGGGTTGATGTGTAGCTTTGCCAATCTGAAATCGCTATAGTCGGCTTAGACTGGGACTCTTGGCGGTCCCCAGAAAAACTGACTTTCTATGCAGACCCACCAAAGAGCACATAGGAATCAGAGAGACAATTTGGATTAACTTCAGAAAGTGGTATATTTGTGTTCATGGGTTCTCAACTAGAACCATGCGTAACCAAGAGCCACATTGACCACAGTTTGCATTTCAGCCTTTGAACCACAAAGCTGGTTGAATATGGCCTCAGCCTTTTGTCCCACTTATCAGAAACAAACCCTGGAGCACTATGAACATGAGAGCCAGGAAAAATGTTGCCTTCCCAGGCAGAAAGGACTGCATTTCACCAGGCAAACAGCAGCACTGGGTTGTCCATTGTCATGACAAAATTCCCGGGACGATTTACATCTTAAAGAAAGAAGGATTATTTGGGCTCATTGTTTCTTGGCCTGTGATAAGGAGAGAATCCTGGAAGGGGGGCAAGGTGGAGGAAAGCTGCACATTTCATGGTGTCAGGAAGCATAAAGGTTGGGGGGCAGAGGACGCAATCTACCCTCAAGGGCACACTCCCAATGACTCACTTTCTCCAGCTTTGTCCTACTTCCTGAAATTTCCACCACCCCTCAAGAACCCATCCAGGTATGAATATATCAAAGAGTCCATTCACCTCTCAACACTATGCATTGGGCACCAGTCCTCCAGCATGTGATCTTTGGGGGGACATTTTGGATCCAAATCATACCAGTATCATTTCCTAGTTCACTGATAAAATGAGCACTTTGCCAACACCACAGAGGCTGGTTTTACTTTGAGGGCTTGCACTTCTCACCAAATTTGTTTGCTTAGCCAAAACAAGATGCCTTATAAACTGAAATGATATTGCTCAGAACCAAAGCACTGAGAATTAAGTTTTTGTGTCTCTACTCTTAGGCTTAATTCAAGCAAAGGCCCGTCATAAAGGGACTTCTGGAGACAAGTCAGCAAGATAAACCTGATGACTTTCAGTACCTTTTCTTCTCTTCAAATCTAATAAGCAAGAATCTCTCTACATGGCTGCCAATGTAGAGGATCACCAATAAGAGAGGAAAAGACCTTAAGATACCAAGAGGCAACAAGCGATACATCTTTTCTTCATGTTCCTGTCAACGCTGATCTGATCTCCAAGCTCAGATGGTCCCCTGTGCCTTTGATCAGAGAGCTGAGACTTTTGACCCTTGGATAAGCAGGACCTGTGTCCTTGTTACGCATTAAGAAACTTCAGAAAATGGAATTTGGATGACTATCAACCCTGAGGATTAAGGGACTGAAGTCTCAAAGGAGGCAATAAAGACAAGATAAAAGATAAGAAGTGAAGTGGACATGGAGGGAAAGGGGCCCCTCACCTACATGGCTGAGAAGCAAGAAAATTCCACAAACAAGATTATGAACGGTGTTTACAGTCAATGTAGGCCTTGTGCTCCTTGTGACCTAGTTCCTCAGCATTTTGAGTTAGCTTTTACTTTACCAGCCTGTTAAACCTGTACAATACACTTCAGAAGCCCTCATTTACTAGAACATTCCTCAGATAGCAATAAAAATACCAAACCATTTTAATCTTTTAAATACTTTGAACAACGTAACTTCAAAATTTTTTATGTGTAGCTGTTGCTAAGACATGGGGTCGGGGGATGTAAACAAGTGCAAAATACTAATCTTCTGCTGTTACTCTTTATTTTCTGAATTTGAAGCAGTAAGCATGCACTGGAGCATGTCTGTTCTACCTGGGATGGAGAGACGATATGATCTGACAGAACCTATCTCACTCCATGCACAACTGCCTCATCTACTGCTCTTTTCAGACCCAGTTAAAGACATCTTCCAGAATCAAACACCTTTGTTTATTTTGAGCCTACCTTGCCCCCTCTGAAATCTCACTCTACTTCCTTCCTGGAGGCAGAGACAGCTGCTTGCTTACTTCCTGAGAGGCTTGTTCATCATGCTACCCCACTGGCTAGCATCTATTTCTGTCCAAAAGGTCTCCAGGGAAGGAAATGTGAACACTACATTGACAAGGAATGCTTGGGGAGGGCCTAGTAATTGTGGTCAACTGGAAGGAATGAGTTCTGGTTTCCAGAAGCTAAGGAAAGCATTTTCTACATAAAAATCTATTAAATAGACTTGTAGATAACAATTAACCAATCAACAGAAAACATTTGAAAACATTTGTCTAAAAGTCTCACTAAGCACACAGTGATAGGTAAAGTGGGCAATGGATGAACCCGGTTGATCGGGAGAAAGCACTGGGATACAGATAAAACTTCAGCGGAATAGAGTTTATTAGCAAAGGAATATATGGGACAGATTCCCTTCCGGGCAAGGAAATTGTCTGCCCCAGGTCATGAGCTGGGGTCTTTTATAGGGAGAGGCTTCTGCGGGGAGGATGCAGAAGGCGGGAAGATACATGTTTTTTTAAGGTTGCGGGGGGCGGAGCCGGACTGTTAAAACCTGCCCTCTTTAGAGCTCAAAGGGGAAGCCTGCTGTGTTGGCCTAACACACAGCACCTGGCAATCTTCTATATCTTATAAAAGAATGCTCTGCAAAAAAATAAAATTTTGTAACCAAGGCCTGATTTCTTCTACAGGGAATATATACTAAAAGCTACTCTTTGAGGCTATGTATCTCAATTATCTGCAGCTTCTCCCTCCCCATTGTTCAAGCTGCGGCCTAGTTTCATTTCTGTTACTATGACAAATACCCTGACTAAAAGCAACTTAAGGAAGAAAGGGTTTGGCTTATACTTTGGCTCACAATTCCAGGTTACAGCCCATTAGTGTGGGGAAGTCAAGGCAGGAACTCAAACATCATATCCACAGTCAAAAGCAGAGAGAGAATAAACCCATGGATCTTTGCTTGCTTGCTTCCAGCTCCCGTCCTACCAGTCAGAACTCCCTGCCAAAGGAACGGTGCCACCCACAATGGGCTGTGTCTTCCCACCTCAGTTAATAAGGAAGAAAATCCCCACAGACATACCCACAAGCCGGCTGGATCCTCTTATTCCTCATCTCTCTTTCCAGATGATTCTAGGTTGTGTCAAGTTGACAGCTAAAACTACCCAGCACTGACCTTCATCTTCACACAGTGAAAGGTTCCTGGTCTTTTATCTTTATCTTTTACCTATAAAATGAAACCATAAGAATGTTCCAAAACCTGTGGGGATTCACAGAGCCTGCCCTTCTTCACATAGTATTGGAAACTCTGCACTAACAGCGCGGGTTTATCATCTGGGTCTTTCAGCATCTCATACCAGTGCTCAGCATAGAAAGAGATGCCTAGAAAATGTTTATACAAGAAATGGAAGAACTAATTGCCCAGCCTGTGATGCTGGGAAGCTCCCTTTTAGACTTCCCGATCTGACATTCTGCAGATAAAAGAAATGTAAACTATGTTAATTTGTTTAAACTTTTTTCTACCCTTGGATCCATCATTCACTCAATAGCAACAAATATTTGTTCGTAAATCCTTGGAGTTAGGCCCTGGTGACACGTCACAAAAGAACCTTATAAAAATGGCCACTAAGGACAACACTACACTCACAACTTACGACTTTCCATTTATTACTGATACCTTTGATAGCTCCAAGGTGCAGGTCCTTGAGCCTAGTTTCTCTTGGCCTATGTAACATATTATCTGTTTCCAACACTCCCAACACACAGGGTCAATATATGTTTAAGATAATATCAATGATCAGAAAGAGGGGAAATGAGAGACCTATCACTGGTCCATCAAAAAATAATTAACACATGAAATTTATTGCGTGTGCTCTTTTCCTACTTCCCGTTGCATTCTGACCCCAAATGCTCATGACCAACTAACAAAGCTTTACAAAGAACACCCTACCTGCCACTGGCCACCTCTCAATTGAAGAAAACTGGTCTAAGATTTCTCGAAGGGTACTCCAGGGAATGTGCTTTCATGGGGTAAGGTAAGCACCAGTGGCACTCAGACACCTTGCCTTGTTGTGATAGGATGTGATAGGCCAAGGAGTTGCCACCCGTCTGCCTCAGTCTCCCACCACAGCACTCCTCCATCCCCTGAGCAAGGGCCTTTGCTGCCACTGGGGAAAGGGCAGGACTCACATGAGACACTCTGAGAAAGGTGAGCTGAGGCTGCCGGAAAACCAGTTTCCAGTTTGGCACTCAGCTCTTGCCTCCACCTGTGTCCTATACCGCTGCTGTTTGTGATTACTTAGCCCTCTTCACTAACACACATCATTATCTTGAAACATGTGCCATGAAATTTTTTAACTGGACTTGAAATCCACTTATATTATCACAAGAAAATTTAATATTACATTTGTCAGTAAAAGTGAAGAGTGAGCTGTTAGTTTCTCTAGTTAAAATATGAAGGATTATACATTTTAAAATTATCTAAACATTAGAACATTAGGTTAAAAATAGGTTAAGCTTTTTTTTTTTCAGTTTTTGAAACAGGAGTTAAGCGTTTTTAATCTTTTATTACCATTTTTTTTAAGATTACCATCTTAAAAGTCCTGATAAAGATTCACTTGTAGATATTTCAGGCTTATAAATTGGTAATGCAAAGTTATATCCTTGCTTGACAACACAAAGGAATGAGGTACTGACAAGCCACACGAGTGTGGGTGAGCCATGAAAAACCAGACTAAGTGAAGGAAGCCAGTCTCAAAAGGCCACAATTTTATGATGTCATTTATGTAAAATGTCCAGAAAAGACAAACCTATAAAGAGGTGTAGGAAACAAGGATGATTGCTAATGAATCTAAAGTTTCTTCATGGGGTGAGGAAGTGATCTAAAAGTGACCATGGTGATAGATACACAAGTCTGTGAATATATTAACAGCTAGTGAATTGTATAGTTTACACAGGTGAGCTCAATAAGTATTCGTTTTCTGTGACTGCTTTAACAAATTAACACAAACCTGACATCATAAAACAAAAAGTCACAGGTCTGGAGGCCAGTGCTGGCGTGGTGGGGAGAGGATCCGATCTCACGCTCATCTCTTCATTTGTTCAGGTTTGACATTTTTCTATAGCAAATATGTTCATGAATTAAACTCAATTTTCTCTCTTAAAATTCTGAACAAATTTTATGTGAAAATTTTAAACAGATACAAGTTCTTCTATTATACTTTATACATGTTTTCTTAACACAGTTCTAACATTTAAAAAGCTGTATTTAAAGGGGCCAATATAATTTTTTAAGAGTCCATATGTATAGCTAAAGGCTACATAACAAGCTACAACAACAGATAGGAGATACCTTCTTTTGAGTTGTTGGCCAGGGTGGCCCAAGGGACTCCCAGATAGTAACCCAGCATAGACCTGGGAAAATGAACAGCAGACCCCAATCTTATCTAAAGGAATATTGACAACCGATTGCTGCTAGATGAGGAACAGCTGACCTTCCTAAAACAAAGACCTCTAGATAGGCTGACTAGATTCACCAGATGGACAAGTAGTGGGGAATGGCTGGGGGGCCGATAACACAGGGGACAGTAGCAGGGGTAAAAAAGGATAAGGGCTCTAGTGGGGGGAGGGAGGCTATGAGAGGGTGCCATCTGGGAAGTGGGTGTATAGTTGAATAAGATGGTTTGGGTTGTTCTGTGTGATATACACACACAGAAAAAAAAATCAACAAATTTTTAAAAATGTATTACATTCGAGGAACAAACATAAAAGTTTACATCATGTTAATTAGTAGAGGTGATGAACATTACCATTGAAACTACCCGATGACTTTATAGACATACATAGGCGCCAAGGATCCGAGTGCAACTGATTATAACTAGTAATAATCAGATACATACAGATTAGAGACACATGCGCCAACATCTCAGCATTACTAGCAAAAACAATGAGTCCTTCTGTAAAAACAGTATATTTTAGAATGAAATGGAGATCTTTTTTGAGGGTTAAAAACTTATCCAATTTTATATCTTACAGGGCTTATACTATGTCCAATATTGTATAAA
>NW_008352394.1:916126-928511 GCF_000622305.1 Nannospalax galili | reverse complement strand
AAGAGGCTGTCAGATCCCCTGGAACTGGAGTTACGGACAGTTGTTAGCTGCCATGTGGGTGCTGGGATTTGAACCCAGGTCTTCTGCAAGAACAGTCAGTGTTCTTAACCACTGAGCCATCTCTCCAGCCCCGGAGATCTTTTTTATGTCTTAAAGGGTTTATACTGAGTACAATATTGTATATGTATATTAATTGAACTGTAAACCTAAAAATGTACAGCCAATCTTGAAACAGATGCATCTTAGCTCAGAAAATTATTATTGAATATGTCAATGCTGTTGTCATGAAATGACTTCTAATTATGTGGTTACTAAATAAATAATTTTTTAATGTTAAAAATAAAAATATAGTAATAATCAGATATATAGGGATTAGAGTTGCATGTGCAAACATCTAAGTGTTAGTTGCATTAAAAATGAGTTTCTATATGAAACAGTGTATTTTAAATGAAATGAAGACCTTTTTAAAAGGTTAAAACCTCATTCAATTGTATGTCTTATAGGGTTTATACTGAGTACAATAATATATAACTGTATTAATTCGACACTGTGAACCTAAAACTTTACAGCCAATTTTGAAAGAGATGCATCTTTGCTCTGGAAACTGTTATTGACTATGTCAATGCTGTTGTAATTGAAATGCTTCTAATAATTATGTGGTTATTAAATAAAATTTTTAAAGCTGTATTTAATTTTTTTTTTAATAAGACTCTTAGAGATGCTCTCAGATTCCCTCTGGTCTTGCCTCAAATGCTCTTCAAATATTGTTATTTTCTTCATGCCATGATGTAAGAGGTTGCAATGGTCTGCCCTAGCGGATATTAGTTTGTTTTTGTTTTTCAAAGAGCAGATAAATAAGGCTTTCAAAATGTTCCATTTCCAAAAGTACTCTAGGCTAGCTCTTTCCTTTCAGCATCTTTTTAAAGCGCTTTCAGTAACCTCGGGATGGCGACAGCCCCCGCAGCTGCAACGCAGCTTCAAGCACCCCACTGTTGAGGAAGAAGGTCTGCACACACAGTCTTTGTATGGCTTTTGTTTCCCAAAGGAAGAGTCTAATTCACCCCAGTGTTCTGTGAACAGGAAAGGCTTGGCCTGCGGAGAGGACGGAAGGAGACCCTGCGCGGAGCAGACCCCAGTCCATTACGGTCTCTGGGCGCACCCAGCAAAACCGCGGCCGGGAGCGCTCGGGTCTCAGCGGCCTCCTGCCCGGGTAGCGAGGTGCTGGGCGAGGTGCTTCGAGCTGCCGCAGGCTGGCTCGGCCTCCAAGGATCCCCAGGCCTGCTCCACTCTCCCGTGTGGTCATTGAGGCCTTGCTTATCTTTGAATTCGGTTGACAGTCTGCTTGTTTGTTTATTGAAGTATGTAATATAAAAAGTGAAAGTTTCCAAAGCACACAAAAGGTATCCACGGAAATAGGATTTCCCACGGTCTCCAAGCTGTAGGCACAGCTAGTTTCCTTTAAAAGAAAGACGTAGGTATCATGCTGACAAACAAAGGGCAACAACAAAAGCACTACCGACACACAAAATCACTGGCATCCTGTGGCAGAAGTCGCTGCCCCCACCACCTCCACAGATTCGCATGGTTAAGCGCAGAGCTGGGGCAATTCTTCCTCCCATCCCTACGATGACTTTGCGGGGGGCGGTAAACACTGAGGCTACAGGTTAGAGGGTTCTGTCTGGGGTGCTCTGCCATCTCCTCTAACCCTGAGTTAGCCCATAGGAAACCCAACTCCTCTGTTTTGGGCATTTCCTCCCTCTTCCCTCTTTCTCCAACAAACTGCTCCGGCCCCTGCTGGCCAAAGAGTGCAATTCAAGAGACCCAAAGCAAAGGCCGTGACAGGAGAGACCAACCTGCGAGGACGAACCCTGGAAAGAAAGCTTTCACTTCCTCCGCAGTCAGGGCCTGTGTCTAAGAAAGGGGCTGAGAGTTTTGCTCGACGACAGCCAAAAGAAATTCACCTTAACAGCCAAACCGTTCCACCAGCAGTCACAAAAATGTTTAATTCCTCTGGGCAGATTTGGGGTAAACAGTTTTAAATTCATAACATGTCAGAGTGACGGACTGGAACCAGAACTAGTACGCCGTCCATCAAGCCTTAAGAAAATGTGCTGGGCGTGGAAACCCATGTGTCTGAAGTCCTTCCGTGCAGTCTGTCCTATGCAGCAAATCAAACACCTCCACAGGAAGGGCTTCCTGTTAATTTGGGCTACCAGATATCTTTCCTGTTCACCTAATATTAATTAACTCATGTTTCAAATCTGAAAAGTGCTTCCATATGCCATTTGGAAAGCAAAGCTAATGGGTCCCTGTAACCATAGATTCTACATCCTCAGATTCAACTAATCATGAACAGAAAATATGGGGGAAGGGTGGTCTATATTGAACATATACAGACTTTTTCCTTCCCCTGTATATATTAAGTATTTACACAGCATATTATAGTAGACATTTAAGTAATTTAGAGATGATTTAACATATGTAGAAGAACATTCATGGCCTCTGTGCACGCACTACACTGTTTCATATATGAGACTTGAGTACCTATGGGTATTGGAATCCTAGGGATCCTAGAACCAATGCCTTTGGACACCAGAATAGCACTGTTAAGTACTGGGATCTTCCCAAAAGGATAACTAACCCATCTGTTTTCCTAAAAGCTACTCGCGTGGTCTTTATTTCCCCAGTGCAATTAGACTGGGTGTACTTTCTCCAAACTGTTTGCTGGTGAACGCATATGAAGAGATTACACACTGTGATCCCTGGTTCCAGCACCAGGAACAATGGCATGTCCTAGGCGTGTATATCCCTCTGGGGCTCACACCAGTTCACAGGAGTGTGAAAGAGGTAGCAGGGGAGGAGCTCAAAGCCCTGAAAGGCCCTGGGACCCTTCTCAGAACCTTTCTGAAATGACAGAGCAAGTCTGAACCTGCCCAGCTATAGTCAGAATCACAGCCTCTCTGAGCTACCAAGAACTGTAGGTCAGCAATCCTCCCCTACTCTGTGGTCTGAACCTAGTAAAGGCCTCACAGCTGACTAAAGGCAGAACCCAGGCTAAAACTCAGGAGTTCAGACACCTGTGGTGGCAGCTTGTCTCTCAGAGTAGTGCTTCTCAGACTTTAATGTGTGTGTGAATTATACTAGGGAGCTTGAGAAGCGTAATTCAGGTTCGGCAGGTCTGTGGCAGGGTATGAAACATCTCATTTCCAGTGATGCCAAAGCTGGTTGAGGACGAATTCTCTGAAAAGCTCTTACATTTCTGTTACCAGCAGTCTTCACTTACAGAAACACCTAGAAAGTAGACCCTCCTGCCCTGCCTTGGGGCTGAGGAAAGAGAGTTCTTCACTTAATCTCTTTCTTTGGTTAATCTCTTACCTCAATTAAGTCCCAGCTTTGACCCTCTTCTACACTGGGACCTCCCTGAGTTGAAAAAATATAACACCAGTTGTTTTGGTCAGTTTTCCGTTGCTGTAACTGAACACTACAGACTTTGTAATCTATGGACCACTGAAATATCTGTAGTAGTCTGTGTTGTTCATCACTCTGACCACAGGAGAGCCACGCCAAGATGCTGGAGGCATCACAGGGCAAGCTGGAACAATGTACTAGTTGGGGGGGGGGGGTCTCTCCCTCTTAGCCACTTACACACCCCAGTGCCAGCACTGGGCTTCACTCAAGTGACCTCATCTAATCCTAATTATTCCAAATACCATTAACATGTGAATTTGGAAATTAGTTTACAACACATAACCTCTTGTGAGGCATCTCAAATCCCAATACAGCAATGTTCTAAGTCTTTTAAATTTTTTTAATTTTCTTTTCATTTATGTATTTTTGCAGTGCTGGGGAACAGACCCTAAGACCCTGGCTTTGCTAGACATGCACTCTATCACTAAGCTACCTCTCCAGCCCCTCTTGTAGTCCCTAAACACACCTTTCTATAGATGAATTCTGACTAAAACAGTAGTTCTCAAAGCCTGGTCCTCAGACCCCTGGGATCTTGTCAGAAATGCAAATTCAGAAACTGTAGGAGCAGAGCCCAGTTACCTGCCCCTCTCTGTGATTCAAGTACAGGCTCAAGGGAAGTTTCAGAGTCAAGAGCATCAAGTTCATACTCACAGCTCTGTATCAACAGACAGCATTTTATCTACAAAGTCTACAGAAAACAATAATTTTCTAGACCCAGGGACATATGTCAATGATACATAATCACAACTGAAACCAACAGATCGACATGGTTTAGTAGCCTACATGCGATATCTCTCTTCATAAACCTCAAAGAAGAGTCTCAGAGAATCACAAAGACATTCAGATTTGTTCCCCAGAGCAGGACCAGCAGAGCACTCTTAGAACCATGTAATACAGTGTGATGTGTGTATATGTGTGTTTGCTTGTACATGTGGGGAGGGGTATGTATTTCCTTGTGTATGGTTTATGTATGTGTATATGTATGTTTGTTTGCTCGTGTGTGTCTGTGTGGTATGTGTATATATGTGTGTGATTCCTTGTGTGTAGTGTATATATGTGTAAATGTATGTTTGCTGGTATGTGTGGTATGTGTAGGTATGCGTTTATTTGTGTTTTTGCTTGTGTGTGGTGTATGTGTGTATATGTGCATTTATTTTCTTATGTGTATATGGTATATGTGTGTATGTATGTGTGTCTGCTTATGTGTGTATGAGAAAGAGAAAGAGAGAAACTTATTCTGGAACAGAGCCCATCTTAAACCCCACTCATCTCCACCCCATAAATAGGTTCGGACCCCATAGGTGAGGCTGTGGCAACAGCCTTAGGCCCTGCTGTGGTAATAGCATAGAAATAAATACAATTCACATTATTTTCCCTTCATGCACTTCCCTTGTTTTCTTATGAAAAATAATAAGAAAACCTCATTAGAATGTTTGTCGTGCTTGTTAAGCATAATAAAGCCGGCCCCAGAGAGCACTTGCTTCTTTGTCTTGTATATAGTTACGATTCATCTGTATGTGATTCTGCATTGTTTGTTACACTGTTGCTATGACAACATTTTTCCTTTCAAATGCCAAGTAAAATTGTGGAACAGCACATAGAGTATGCTCCTATAGGTGAAAACTTCATTACTGTCTACACAAACATTTCATTTGTTGAACCCATTCCCTCCTATCTTGATAATGGAGCTCCTATCTCAGCTCCATTAAAATCTGATTTCTGAATTCCTCTCAAGGACATTCAAAAGTCCTGTTCCACAAAAAGGACCCAAATCAAAGAGGATTGGGATTTGAACATTTTAAAATATTTTCCTTATCCCATGATTCTCCGTAGGACTGCTGATATAATAAAAGTCTTAAAATTCAAGTCAAAGGGTTAATAACTGAAGCCTTCTTCACATCGCAAACAACAAAAATCCTGGCCTTGAATTTCGTTCAGTAGCATGACCCCCAAAACACTAGCATTGGACTCAAGCTGGTTTCACAGGCACTTGTGCCTTTAGGAGGCATTTGCGTACCTTGCTTACAGTCTCACCCATTCTAAGCTCCCTCACATGTGTCTGTGTGGCCCTGTCACCTCCTCCATATCAACCACAGCAATGGCTCCCAACACTCACCAATGGACACAGGCACTGACACTGGAATAGCTGATGTTTTTTTTAAAATACAGATTCTGGATGTCATGCCTGGGATTATAATTCTGAATAGATTATAAAATAGCTTTAAAAACAACCTTGGCTCAGAGGTCTGTGAAAATTGCATGAGGTCAAAATGTACATAAAGCTTGTAGCCCAGGGCTTGGCATACAGAAAATTAATGAATGAGAGCTATATTTACTGATAATAAAACATTGATGGTGACATTATGGAGAGCTAGATTAATAAAGTCCGATGATCAGTGCCAGCTTGACAGTGAAGAACTCCTTGGAATGCATACCCACACCAGGAGAAAGAGGAGGCTGTTAATTGTATCAGGCAACAGTAACAAAACAAAAGGTCCCTGCACAAAGGACGCATGTTGTTCTTCCACTAATCCTCTCCCTCTCACATTCTCACTCTCTCCAGCTCTTTTCCTCTCCTCTCTCTCCTCTCCCCTCTTCCCTTCCTTTTCCTTCCTCTCCACTCTCCTTTCCTCTCACCACAGTCTTTGCCCTGCCAGCCCTCCTCTCTCCCTGTTTTATTTTGTTTTATTTGTCCAGACAAGGTCTTATAGCCCAGGCTAGCCTTGAAGTAGAGATCTTCCTGCCTCAGCCTCTACACACACATACACACACACACACACACACACACACACACACACACAAAACATAGAAACACATACAACACACACACACGTGCTAGAATTAGGGGAATCACAGGACTTTTCACCCCACACAGCTCCAGTAATCCTTCTTTACTCATAAAACAACCTGCTTGGGTTTGTAAGATGGGGCTGGCTGCTAGGCCAGGTTAGCACCTGGTTGTATCCTAACCTCTCTGGCTTTTGGCTACATTGGTGTAAACCTGCTATACCCGCAAGGATTTTGAACTCTGCAAAATGCATAGACTATCACCAACACAATGTGTTAGACCAAGCTGTTATTGCTGCCTGAGATAAGGAAAACACCAGATCTACATTGCTTTGTGTCCAGAATAGGAGACCATTGGCACCTACTGAAAATTGGAAATTCAAATTTGGGTTAAGATGGTTCTTCTAATGGAGAAGGTAGAGGGTATGACTAGGATTAGGTAAGGATCTGGACACAACAGTCCAGGATTGGTGAAAACAATAAGGTAAGGATTTTTGAAGTAAGAAATTCAAAGAGCCTCAAGGTGTTTTCCATTCATGTATTGATGACTCTTTCTTTTCATAAACTCTACCTGGGCACGTTTGGGAACAATGAAGTCATGCTAATGGAGAGAGAGAAACAAAAACATCCTTTCAACTTAGCAGTAAGTTTATGAGAACAGTTAGTTTCAGTTCTCAGTATAAAAACTGTATGTAAAGGAGAAAGTCCTGGTACTCAGACTTTCTAGAAATTAACTTGGGAACATGTACAGAGTCTTAAAAACATTTTCACTTTTTTTTTTTTTGTCTTTTTTTTTTTTGAAGCAGGGTCTCCCTGTAGCCCCAGCTTTCCTGGAACTCACTATGTAGACCAGGCTGGCCTTGAACTCACAGAGATCCACCTGCCTCTGCCTCCCAAGTGCTGAGACTACAGGCATATGCCACCACGCCCAGCTCATTTTCACTTTTTAACATCACAATTTTATTCCTAAGAATCTAAGGAAATAATGTGAAATATATGCAGAAATTTACATAATAATGTTCTTATAACATTTCCTTTTTTAAAAAAGATGTATTTATTTATTATTTTGGATGTATATTTCTGTGCCTGTATGAGTTTATGTGCACCACCTGTGTGTAAGAGCCCTTAGAGGTCAAAAGAGGGCATCAGATCACCTGGAACTGGAGTTACAGGCCATTGTTAGCCAGCATGTGGGTGCTGGGAACCTAACGCAAGTCCTCTGCAAGAGCAGCAAGGTTTATCTGAGAACGTTTTGTCTTTGCCCAAGCTTTATCTACATGGCATATGGTAATTAAAAGTACCAGGTTGGTGGAACTAACCTTCTTGGATATTTAGCAGACATACTTTGAGGCCTATACTAATTTGGTCAGAGGGACATAAAGGACAGTTTTTGCTCCTTGCCCTCCTAGGTCAACTAAGTTCCAGGGGACTATGAGCATCTCACAAAATGTTCTGTAATTGTGGGTAGTCATCTGTCTTTTTGATCAAGGAGGCTGTGGAGACCTCACCAGATGGACTTGAACCAGTGTCCAGTCTACAAAGAGGAGGGTCAACTCAGAGGAATCATTTCCTCCATGCCTCCAAGCAAAGCCAGCCATGGTCGAGTAAGACCTTTGACTTATCTTCACATAGGCAGAACTGGTAAAAGAAAGGAGCCAGGGCTCCTCCCAAGCCCATGTGACCCCTGAGGAACAGACCCTCAAACGGCCTTAAGAGTAAAAATAAGTTGGTTTATGTGGGCCAACTGTATGGTCTTAAACATGCAAAAGGAAAGTATAACCAAAGATTAAAGGGAGCAATATAATTTTTTAATAGTCCATATGCATAGCTAAAGGCTATATAACAAGAAACAATACCAGACAGGAGATACCTTCCTTTGAGTTGTTGGCCAGGGTGGCCAAAGGGACTCCCAGATAGTAACCCAGCATAGAACTGGGAAAATGAACAGCAGACCCCAATCTTATCTAAAGGAATATTGACAACTGATTGCTACTAGATGAGGAAGAGCTGATCTTCCTAAAACAAGGAACTCTAGGTAGGCTGACTAGGGTCAGTGGATGGACAAGCACTGGGGAATAGCTTGGGGTGCTGACAACACAGTGGACAGTAACAGGGACGACAGAGTATATGGGCTCCAGTGGGGGGGGGGGCTATGGGAGGGTGCCATTTGGGAAGTGGGTATATAGATGAATAAGATTATTTGGGATGTTTTGTATGATATACACACACAAAAATCAACAAATAAGAAAAATTAGTTATATTTGAGGAGGAAGCATAAAAATTTACTTCATGTTAATTAGTAGAGGTGATAAACTTTACCATTGAAATGGACTTTATATCCATACTTAGGTGCCAAGGATCTGAGTGTAATCGACTGTGACTAATAATAAGCAGATACATAGAGATTAGAGATACATGTGCAAACATCTAAGTGTTAATAGCATTAAAAATAAGTCTGTAGGAAATTATATATTAAAATGAAATGGAGATCTTTTTTAAAGGTTAAAACCTCATTCAATTTTATGTCTTATAGGGTTTATACTGAGTTCAATATTGTGTAACTGTATTAATTCAACTGTGAACCTAAAAATTTACAGCCACTTTTGAAAGAGATGTATCTTTGCTCTGGAAATTGTTATTGAATATGTTAAAGCTGTAATGAAATGCTTCTTCTAATCATGCGGTTATCAAATAAATTTTTTTAAAAGATCAAAAAAAATAATGCAAATGCATTTTCCCTGGTTTTAATAATGACCAAATGGTTTACTTAATCAGAACTTTACCCGGGAAAATGAACAAGAAGTGGGCTAAGTCAGTGTGTGATGTTGGGGGAGCTCTGGGAAAGGAAAACAGAAAGTCACCCAGGCCTGGATTTTTCAGGCAACTTTCAGCAAGCATACCACTCCTGCCTCTCTGAGGAGGTCTGTGTTTGCCATGGTCAGCAGATGCTAGGATGAATGGCTAATACTCCATGGTATAGTCTCTTTTATCTTAAACAAGTGTTAAATTCAATCTTTTGGCCATAAACTGTGTCCATGAATATCTTGGTTAGTAGACTAACATGTTGACTTAAATTTTGAATTGAAAAATAAAGTTAGTTTTTTGACAAAAAAAATGTATTTATTATTTTAGATGTGTATTTCTGTGCCTGTGTGAGTCTATGTACACCACACGTGTGTAAGAACCCTCAGAGGTCAAAAGAGGGCATCAGATTGCCTGGAACTAGTTACAGGCCATTGTTAGCCACCATGTGGGTGCTGGGAACCTAATGCAAGTCCTCTGCCAGAGCAGCAAGAACTCTTAACTGCTGAGCCCCAGGCACTCTCCAGTCCCAGACTAAAGTTTCTTAATAGTCCAAGCTGGAAATAACTCAAATGTTCAATGACAGCTAAATAGATTGCAGCATATGGTAGATTTTCATGAAGCTGTTAAAATAACAATGGAACGTGCCCTTATTATATGTGCTAAGAACAAAAGCTTCCGGTGGTCTGTAGTTTCAGTGTTTTGCTTTACACTTTTTAATTTTTTAAATTTATTATTAGTGTGTGTGTGCACATTGTGTGTGTGTGTGTGTGTGTGTGTGAACATGCCACAGCATGCTTATGGAGATCAGAGGACAACTTTGTGGATTCTGGGAATAAGCCTCCAGTCACTGGACTAGTTCAGTAAAGTGCCTTTTACCCATTGTGCCATCTCACCACCTCCCTGCTTTACATTTTTTAAATATATTTAAAATCAGTGAGTTATATATTTAACAGTGAAATTACTTTTTAAAATTATGTTTAAAAAATCTCCAAAAACTAAATTCTTTAATTCACCTTGCAGAGGTAATACACCTTGTGATTCTTCTAGACCTGTTTCTTTGTAGTCAAGAAAATGAAGTATCACTTTGATGTCATGAGTTAATAGAAGAGGGAAAAGAAGTGCTTTGGATCTTGGGAGAAACAAAAATATAGCATCACTAACAATAGTCCCCTTTTTATATATGAATTTCTAAAAACAACATCATCACTCTAATTCGTAATGCTGGTAAACACATATACAATGTTCCTCACAGGCAGGGTAATCAGGTGAGGAAAGTATTATTCAACCATGATTACATTGTCTGCAATCTAACCTCATGGAGGATTTTCTTTAAATAACTGTCATTCTTCTATCTTGTATGCCAATTCTTCTGAAGTCTAAACACCTTTGCAAAACCTCTACAGTTAAACATTACCATTCTTAAGGGGCATAGTGGCACTTGGAAGGTAGAGGCAGGAGGATCAGGAGTTCAAGGCCAGCCTGGCTACATCAGACTCTGTCTATAACTTAATTAATTAATTAATTAATTAATAATTAAATTGGCTGGAGAGATGGCTCAGTGGTTAAGAAGGCTTATTCTTCTTTCAGAGGACCCAGGTTCAATTTCCAGCACCCATATGGTAGCTGACATCTGACACTCATGGCATGCACATGGTGCACTTACATACATGCAGGCAAGACATTCATACAAATAAACATAAATAAAAATTTTAAATAACAAAAATAAGTTATCATTCTTCTCTTTTCTCTTTATTACCTTTCATGGGTGCCTGATAATAATAAGTTAGGAATTTAGGAAGAATAAAGGCAGGGTATGTTAGAGCTTTATTCAGTGTGTCACCGCTTCACTGCTATCTTTTCTTTTTTTGGTCTCTTTGAGACAGAGTCTCCTTGTAGCCCCAGCTGGCCTGGAACGCACTATGTAGATCAGGCTGGCCTTGAACTCACAGAGATCTGCTGCCTCTGCCTCCCGAGTGCTGGGATTACAGGCGTGTGCCACTACACCTGGCCACCACTGCTACCTTTCATGAATGTAAAGATAAATGTATCTTTTTAATGGCTGCATAATGTTCTCATTTTCATATTGAATATCATACACAACTGAGACCCTACTGTTCAGTTTTGATATTGGTTTTGATGCTGGAATTTTAATGAAAGTGAAATAAACAAAGTCATCCATACATTTTTGTGTCCTTATATAGTATAGTTCCCTGGAACCAGACCTCTAACTTTTAAGAGTATATGAATTTTAAGGACTTTGAAATACATTGCTTTCCAGAAAGATTGTACACTAAAATTTTACTGCCCATGGATGAACATGTAGCCAGTATTTTCCCCAATACCTCTTGACGCCCATTATAGCGTGTACTTTTTTAAAAATATTTTATTTATTATTTTTATTTTATGTGTATGAGTGTTTTGCCTGCATGTAGGTAAGTGCACTCATGTCATGCAGTGCCCATGGAGGACAGAAGAGGCTGTTGGATCCCCTGGAACTGGAGTTCGGACAGTTGTTAGCTGCCATGTGGGTGCTGGGACTCAAACCCAGGTCTTCTGCAAGAGTAGCCAGTGTTCTTAACCGCTGAGCCATCTCTCCAGGCACCTATTGTGTACTGATTTACTGGAAATGTTAACTGTCTCTTCATCTCTTTGTAAGCCATCTATATTTTTTGTTTTGTGAATTAATAACTTTACCTTTTTCATTTAAACTTCCACTTATATGTTCATCTTTTTATAATTTAATAACACTGAGAATTTACCATGTATTATTACTCATTTCCTCCAGATATTTTTTTTTTTTTTATTGTTTGCACAGCTTTATTTAGTATACAGCTCAGGTCTACCTGCCCAGGGATGGCACCAACCACAGTGGGCTGGGCTCTCCTCCACCAAATAACAATTAAGAAAATGCCTCACAGATATGCCCACAGGCCAGCCCAATGGAAGAAATTCCTCAGTTGACACTCCTTCTTCCCAGATGATTCTAGTTTGTGTCAAGGAGACAAAAACTAATCCGCACACCCAGACCCCTCTGGGACTCATCATCCTCCTGTCCATTCTGCAAGCGCTGAAATTACAGGCATATGTTACCATGCCTAGTGTTTCATTTTTTTTTAATTATTTAATAACCACATGATTAGAAGCATTTCATTACAGCATTAACATATTCAATAACAATTTCCAGAGCAAAGATGCTTCTCTTTCAAAATTAGCTGTAAATTTTGAGGTTCACAGTTAAATTAATACAGTTATACAGTATTGAACTCAGTATATACCCTATAAGACATAAAGTAGAATGAGTTTTTACCCTTTAAAGAAGATCTCC
>NW_008352394.1:912168-915427 GCF_000622305.1 Nannospalax galili | reverse complement strand
TCTATCCTAGCCAACAACTCGACTGAAGGTATCGTCTGTCTGGCTTTGTTGTTTGTCGAGTAACTTTTAGTTATGTATATGTATGCTCTTATGATATTATGTTGGCCCCTTTAATCTTTGGTTATACTTCCCTTTTGGGTGTTTAAGGACATACACTTGGACCAGATAAACTGATTTGTTTTTACTCTTGAGGTCGTTAGAGGATTTGTTCCTCAGGGGTCCCATGGGGTTGGGAGGAGCCCCTGGCTCCTTTCTTTTACCAGCTCCATCCATGTGAGGATAAGTCAAAGGTCCTGCTCGACCATTGTTGGCTTCTCTTGGAAGCATGTGTATGAGTCTTTTGCCTGCAGATATGTACGTACAATCAAGGTTTTCTGGTAGCACTCACCTTGCACTGCACGACCCCACTCCTGCCTTGGTTCTGAACACACAGCACTTAGAGCTATAAACTTCCCTCTTAGGACTGCTTTTAATGTGTCCCAGTTGTTAGCTGCCATGTGGGTGCTGGGATACGAACCTGGGTCTTCTACAAAAACAGTGTTTTTAATGCTGCGCCATCTCTCTAGTCCAACATGCAGATGTCTTAATCAGTGTCCACATGGATCAATTCCTTGTAAGTTTTCACCCCCTGACTACTTATACCCCATTTTCCCCAGACTCTACTTTCTTTATTTATTAAAATAATTTTTGGGGACAGGGTCTGCTGTAACTCAGGATGGCCTTTAACTCACTGTATAGATGAGAGTGGTACTGAGCTTGTGACCCTCCTGCCTCTACCTCCTGTGTGGTGGGGCTCCATATGCCACCACTGCTGGCTTAGGTTTATGCTGGAGATAGAACCAGGGCTTCATGAACACTAGGCTAGCCTCTACCACTTAAGCTCTCTGCTCCCTTTCAAATGCCCATTCACTTCTGTGCAAATTGGAGGTGAGTTCAGTTGATTCTAGGCCCCCTTCTTTAGTGCAGGAATGTACTGCTGATTCATATATGCCCTTTCTAATGTCTGGCTTTGTGTCTCTGACAGAGTGTGCCCTATGTAACCACTGTCTGTCACAATGAGCACAACCTGTGTAGCTCTTTCCTCTTGAGTGTGTAGAATCTACAACCTGCTTCCAATAACAAATATGACATCAGAGTATGGTGAACATGATCTGTTGTCACGCCCTGACCCTTGATTAGGTTACATCATAGAAGATTCTATCTTAGCAGGAGGAAGGGGAAAAGGAGGGAGGGAGGGAAGAAGGGGCTGGAGAATGGTTCAGTTGGTAAAGTACTTGCTGTGCAAGGAAGAGGGCCTTAGTTCAGATCCTCAGCACCCTTGTAAAAGCTGGGCACAGGAGCATGTGTCTGTAACACAAGCACTGGGGCGGGGGGGGCACAAAACAGACAGATATTGGGAGCTTACTAGCCAGCCTAGTCAGAATGGTGAGCTCCAGGTACAATGAAAGACCCTGCCTCAAAAAACAATGCATACCTGGGCATAGTGACCTAACGCTACAACTCAAGGCATTGGAAAGGCAAGAACACATGAAACCCAAAACCAGTAGAAGAGAAGAAATAACAAAAATCAGAGCAGAAATTAATGAAACAAAGAAAATAATACAAAGAATCAATGAATCTAAGAGCTGGTTCTTTGAAAAGCTAAACAAGATAGACGGACCCTTAGCCCAGTTAATCAAAAGAAAAAAAGAGCAAACCCAAATCAACAAAATCAGAGATGAAAGGAGAAACATCACAATGGACACCCAAAAGATCCAGAGCAGTATAAGGGAATATTTTAAAAACCTATATCCTACTAAATCTGAAAGTCTAAAGGAAATGGATGGATATCTGGAATCATGGGAACCTCCAAAGTTAAACCAAGAAGAGATCAACAGTTTAAACAGACCCAAAACATATAAGGAAATTGAAACAGTAATACAAAGCCTCCCAATTCAAAAAAAAGCCCAGGCCCAGATGGATTTACAGCAGAATTCTACCAGGCAGTTAAAGAAGACCTCCAACCAATACTACTTAAATTATTCAAAATGATAGAAACAGAGGGAGAACTCCCAGATTCCTTCTATGAAGCCAGCATCACCCTAATATCCAAACCAGGTAAAGACACAACCAGAAAAGAAAACTATAGACCCACACCCTTAATGAACATAGATGCAAAAGTTCTCAACAAAATACTTGCAAACTGCATACAGACACACATCAGAAAGATCATTCACCATGATGAAATAGGCTTTATCCCAGAGATGCAGGGATGGTTCAATACACACAAGTCAATAAACATCATTAATCATATAAATGGACTCAAAGACAAAAACCATGTTGTCATCTCAATAGATGCAGAAAAGGCTTTTGAAAAAACTCAGCATGCATAATGTTCAAAGTCCTAGAGGGAATTAGACTGAAGGGAACACACCTCAACATAGGAGCAAAAAGACAGGAGAAGGAAATTAAAGGAGTACTGATTAGAAGAGAAGAGGTCAAACTATACTTTTTGCAGATGATATGATACTATACCTAAGAAACCCCAAAAGTTCCGCCAGAAAACTCCTAGAACTGATCAACACTTTCAGTATAGTGGCAGGTTACAATATTCAATGCAATCCCAATGAAAATCTCCATGACATACTTTACAGAATTAGAAAAATGCATCCTTAAATTCATATGGAGGCACAAAAGACCCCAGATAGCCAAAGCAACCCTGAGCATCAAAGCAACGCTTAGGTTGCTTCCTACACTGAAAATTTTAAATCATTAAAGAGATTGAGGAAGACACCAGGAGATGGGAGGGACCTGCCATGTTCATGGATTGGAAGAATTAATATTGTGAAAATGACCATCCTACCAAAAGCAATATATAGATTCAATGCAATCCCAATCAAAATCCCCATGACACACTTCACAGAATTAGAAAAAAAAATCTTTAAATTTATATGAAAGCACAAAAGACCCCAGATAGCCAAAGCAACCCTGAGCACAAAGGACAACACTGGGGGGATTACCTCTAGATGAGGAACAGCTGACCCTCCGAAAACAAAGACCTCTAGATAGGCTGACTAGATTCACCAGAAGGGCAAATAGTGGGGAATGGCTGAGGGTGCCAACAACACAGCAGACAGTAGTAGGGATATCAGAATATAAGGGCTCTAGTCGGGGGAGGGAGGCTATGGGAGGGTGCCAACTGGGAAGCGGGTGTATAGTCGAATAAGATGGTTTGGGGTGTTCTGTGTGATATACACACACACACACACACAAAAGAAAA
>NW_008352394.1:909218-911534 GCF_000622305.1 Nannospalax galili | reverse complement strand
CTATTGTAAGGACACTTGTACAACCACGTTTGTTGCTGTTCTTTTCACAATAGCTAAGAGATGGAAGCAACTTAAGTATCCCTCAGTTGATGAGTGGATAATGAAAATGTGGTATATTTATACAATGGAATTCTATTCAGCAGTAAAGAAAGATGAAATAATAAAATTTGCAGGTAAATGGATGGATCTAGAAACTGTCATACTAAGTGCAGTAACACAGACTCAGAAAAATAAATGACATATGTTCTCCCTCATGTGTGGCTCCTAGCACCAAATTCTTTTAAATTCCAGGTCCTTTTAATAAGATGATGATATACAGCAGTCCCTTCTGCATGAAATAACTACCTACCACCATCACGACTTCGCCTGAGCCTGATCGCTAAACATAGTCACAACTGGGCTTGTTGATGGTTGTGGTCATTCATTAAAGGAATGTCAAGCAGGGTCACTGGACCGTCACCTGAATACCCAGCCACTCTTCCCAGCCAACTAGTCCAGGCTTGGAAGACAAAAGAAAAATGAGGAAGAACCCAATAGAACCCAATAGAGGGATGCTTTTAGAAAACCTTTTCAAGAAACTCCAATTCTGATATGAACATTTGAAATTTGTCTTGTTCTGACCTTTTTCTGGTTCCCTGTCTAGAACTGTAAAGCTAATTACTCTTGTCTTTACTTTTCCATCACAGGTACCAGTCAAAGACCCTTTTTTCCACACAATTAAGAGTTATACAATTTGGGAGTCTTTTAGATAGACCCACTGAAGGGGTACCCCAATTGCCTCACCCTGCATCCCTGTTCAGCCTGGGAGAAGCCAGAGCAGTCTGCATCCTGATTCCCTATCCGTAATTTGGGTAACCTCTTCAGAGGATGGTGTGATAGGAATAGGAGGTAGGAACTGGCTAGGCAGTTAGGGTAAAAAGACCCCAAGAAAATGTAGCCAGTTTCTTGGCTAAAAGTCAAGTATGTTAGCAACATACTCTCTTCCAAAGGCCCAAAACGTCAAAAGTATTTGGGAGCTTGTATCTAATCCTTAAAAGATTTTAGGGTTGCCTTTTCAGAAGGGGGAATGTTGGAGGGGAGGGAGTAGGCATGGATTTGATCAAAACATCTTAAATCCCTGTATGAAATTCTCAATAAAGTTTTTGTAAAAATTAAAAATAAAAACATCTACATGTTAGCTGCCCATTATCAAATGCTAGGATGCTATCCTCCCATAGAGGTCAAGAGGCAGAGGCCTTGTGTTTCCCGGTGACATTCTAAAGCACTGGCTTTCTGGTCCTTGAGAAAGGCCCTCCTGAATGATAGGAGACACCCCACAGGAACAGAGAAGATTTTATAGTTGTAAGCTCTTTATAGAGTGCTCCAAGGAAACTGCGGCCAGGAATCTATGGTTGGGCATAGCCAGAGTGAAGTTCTTTGGACAGCCCTGCGCTCTCATGGCCATATTAAAAGGCCAGTTCAGCCAGGGACGCTGCACAGGAATCTAGACTAAAGTGTAGAATAAATCACATGGGAACTAGAATACCAAACCTATTTCCCAGGTCTAGGGAGCTAAAAGCCTGCTTCCTAGGCCAGGCTAGCTGTGGTGGCACATGCCTTTAGTCCCAGCATTCAAGAGTCAGAGACAGGAGGATCTCTGTGAGTTCAAGCCCAGCCTGGTCTACACAGTGAGTTCCAGGCCAGCTGGAACTACAGAGAGACCCTGTCTCAAAAAAAAGACAGAAAAAAAAAATTGCCACAAACATGCTAAAACAAAGTCTCTGACTATGGCTGAGGGACAGCTTGATTCAGAGACTGGTATATCATATACATGAGTAATGACCAGTACACTGTACAAGACAGCAGGGAGAGGTGGTTACCACACCACTTTGAGATGCACACACTTTGTCTCAATGAGCTCAAATTGAAACCCTGTGTAAACACCACCTGGATCCAAAAAAGCAATGTGTGGACCATTTTTGGCTTGCTGGTTACCAGTTTGTTAATTAAGTCAGTTTGGTAAAAAACAGTAACATCAGGGGCTGGAGAAATGGCTCAGCAGTTAGAAGCATGCACTACTCTTGGAAAGGAGTAGAATTCAGTTGTCCTGGTAGCTGACAACTGTCTGTAACTCCAGCTCCAGGGGATCTGACACCCTCTTCTGGCCTCTATGTGCACATACTCTCACGCAGACACAAATACACATAATTAAAAATTAAGACTAAGACTGGGTGTGGTGGTACACACCTTTGATCTCAGCACTTGGGAGGCAGACGCAGGCAGATCATTGTGAGTTCAAGGCCAGCCTGGTCCACATAGTGAGTTCCAGGACAGCTG
>NW_008352394.1:900931-909051 GCF_000622305.1 Nannospalax galili | reverse complement strand
TTTTGGTTCCTGGAGTGGGGATTGTCTCCCTAGTTACCCTGCCACAAGTTGTTCTCCTCCTAATGATAGAAGTTTTATGGTATAAACATGCCTCCTACTTAGATTTGTTCAGAAGCTCAGTCTTTGGAATGTTCAAGAAACAGGAAAACTATCAGGCATAAATTCTCCTCTAGAGTATTGCCAGGTCACTATAGAAGCCTGAGCCCACTTCGGTCACTGCTATGAAGCCAAGAGCAACTTGCTTGCTAGCTACCATCAACCTACCCCTGCTGACCATCCAGGCAGCACTTCACTGTGAAGCCATGCTATCCCAAACCACAGATCCTGCTACAGCTGGAATGCCTGTGGCACTGTCATGTAAAAATGCATATAAGAAATCAGTCTTACTGAATTATGACCCAATTCCATCACCTCATTTATCCTTAAATGACCTATTTAAAGTTCCTATCTCCAAATAAAGTCATTATTAGTAGTTAAGAATTCAAAATATAAATTGAGAGGACATAAGTCAGTCCAAAACAGACAAAGGAGAACTTCAAGTTAGTAAATGTAATGTAAACAGAAGTACATAGATTAGAGAGAGCATAGCCTGGGAGGACAGCAGGGCAGTGGCTTTCCAGGCTTGGTAAAACCCTCCCACATAGAATGCCTGAACTCCTGGTCCCTCCCAACCATCCCATCCCTTCAGCAACCTGGGACTCATGGAAAGCTGGATGCAGATGAGCTGCGTGTCAGCTTAGCTCAACATGGTGGTTTCACTCCTGGTAAGATTTATAGCCCTGGGTTAAGTTGAGCATTTCCTGTAAAATAAAATGCTTGTGGGTGAGTAGTCGCTTCTGCGCCACTGAACTCACCTGACACCCTATGGAACAAACCGAGTGGGCTTGTGCATATTTTCAGCAAAAGACCCCATAAACGTTAGGAAGTAAAAGTTAATGTTTTGAAAACAAAACATTAATACAAAACACCACCGTCTGCTGAGATAGAAAACTAGGATACATGGCTTCAACTATAGATCTGCTATCTTGGATATTCTGGCAACTTTTTTATAAAAGATGCCTGACATTTTTAGTGAAACAGTTTAGTAATCCAAATGCCATTGAAAGAAACAAAAGGAAAGCAACAGTGTAGCCCACATGTCATGCTCTGCCCAGGGTAAGTTCAGTTTCTTCTGTGGAGGATGTGCAGTTACAGCTTTGATTTCCTGGATATGGTAACATGGCAAAAGATGTGTGGTATCCCTAGCGGCTGTCCACCCATCTACAGTGAACACACTTGGAAAGCAGCTACTGCCAAAAGCCTTTGGACAGTCCAATGTCAACATCACACAGCAAGTGATGATTGGCACACCTCAGAGACCTGCAGTTGGCATCAAACACTATGATAGTATGAAGCCCACACGCCCCCAACACTCACTGTGTTCCAGAACAAGCCGTCCCACTCCTCACCTTGGTCTACTGGGAAGCGAACAGAAAAGGAGAGAAGAATGGCAAGTGCCTGCATTTCTGCATAAAGGTGTACAAGAAGGTGCAGAAGAAGAGGACTGCCTCCTACAATGAGGTAGCTAGCTGATGAGCTGGTCCCAGCGCTGCCGACAACCACATCCTACCACATGAATCAGCTTATGACCAGAAGAACATCTGGCGGTGGTCTATGATGCCTTAAATGTGCTGATGGTCATGAACATCATCTCCAAGGAGAAGGAGGAGATCAAACGGATCCGCTTGCCCACCAACGCTGCTCAGGAGTGCCAGGACCTAGAGGTGGAGAGGCAGCGGAAGCTGGAGAGGATCAAGCAGAAGCAGTCTCAGCTCCAGGAGCTCATCCTGCAGCTACTTGCTTTCAAGAACTTGGTGCAGAGAAACCGCCAAGCGGAGCAGGCCACTGCCCGCCCCCAACCCTGTCTTCATCATTGTTAACACCAGCAGGAAGACCGTCATCAACTGCAGCATCTCCAACGACAAATTCGAGTATCTGTTTAACTTCAACAACACCTTTTAGATCCGTGATGACATCGAGGTGCTCAAGCACATGGGCATGGCGTGCAAGCTGGAATCAGGGCATTGTTCTCCTGAAGACCTCAAGATGGCGAGAAGTTTGGTACCAAAAGCTCTAGAACCTTAAGTGACAGAAATGGCTCAGGGATCCATTGGTAGGGTGTTTGACACGTTGATGGCACAAGGCTTTGCACCAGTGATTTGAGCAATGGCGCGAATCGGATGCTGGCCGCAAGCTCCAGTTGGTCCCAATACAGCGGCTCCAGGGTGGAGACCCCGGTTTCCTACATTGGGGGGATAATGATGTCGATGATGACTTCAACGAGAAGATGAGGAGGACTGAAATCCCAGCTTGCAGACTCCTCCCTTTCAAACTTTCAGGAAAAAACGTCTAGAGAAAAGAAACTTTTTAAAGTGGAGTTTTCTGTTCTTTTTGGCCTACTCCCAAGAAGATACCGTGAGTTAGATGTGCATCTCCAATAAGGATTGATCCTGAGGTTTGAGCCCCACTGCGGATGTATTTTCATGCCAGTGTGCTGACACAGAGTCTGTGTTTACTTTTTAGATTTTGTGGTTTTGTTTTCTGTTTATAAAGTTCTTGCTGGGTTTGCTGAGGAAATTGTACTGCACCCACACCAACAGCAATAATAAAACGCTATCCCACCAGGGACATCGAATACCCAGTGATGTGTGTGCAGTGTGTTTGAGTGGTGCCGCTGGCTGCGGATAGCCAGGCTTTAGGATGAGTTTCCTTGCCATTTGTTAAATCAAGCACTGTCCAAAGAACCAAGCCAATAGCAAAGCTCTACTTTTTAAACATTAAGCAACATACATCCTATTACAACTTTATTTTCCTTATATTGATTGTTGTGATTCCATTAAGTTTTCACTTTTTCCTTATCACAGGAACAAATTACAAAGTATTTTTTCTTGGTTTGGTTTTGTTTTGTTGCTTTTGTTTTGCTTGGAAAAAGTTTACTGCCACACTGGTGCAGCTACAGAAATTGTCTAAAAGGTTATTGCTTATGGAAATTTTGCCTGATTTCTTACAGGCTACGTTTGGAAACGTTTTATTATATAGTTGTTTACGTGCTCATAAGTCTACCATTTAGAGATGAGTGCTGAAACAAATGTCCTATTTGTTTCCTAAGCAATTTCCTGAAATCTATTATAAAATCGAAATTAAACATAGAGAATGTTTTACCAATTTTTTAGCTCAAATTTGTCAATCATTTTTAACAGTTCTTTTTTATATAAAAATGAAAGGGAATTTAAGGCAGGCAGTAGTCTCTCTTAAAATTTAACCACAAAAACCCATTAACTGCACAGTTGCTGTTAGCTGCCTGTTCTAAAATGATAGTCTTTTTATTGAAACACAAACTTTTCTGCAATATTTAATTGCTTGACTTGTTTAACTCAGCACTGCTAGTTTTTATTAATAAAGCATGCATGGGCATTTTAAAAAGAGGAAAAGAAAATAAATAAAGGGAAAGCCTCAATGTAGATCAAGGAGAGAGACCTCGGCCTTAAGTAAGAGGACATTCCCCCATATATTCCTTCAGCCACATTGACCAACTATTGCTATGTGCTGCACACAGCCACATTGGGTTGAATATGTCCTGGCAAGAAGAGAAAAACCAAACAGGAAAGAAAGGGAGGGAAGAAAGGAGGGCAAGGAAGGCAGCAAGTCCTAGCAGACATGAGCAAGGGTGTGCAGTTTGAATGAGAAACATCCCCCATAAGCTCAAGTATTTGGACACTTGGTCCCCCATTGGTGGTGCTGTTTGGAGAGGTTACAGGAAGGTGCACCTTGCTGGAGGAACTTCCTGACTGGGAGTGGGCTTTGAGGTGTTATAGCCTTACCCCACCTCCAGTTTGCTCTCTTTGCTTCCTGCATGTGGATAGAAACGTGATCTCTCAGATTCCTGCTCTAGCTGCCTGCCTCCATGTCTCCTCTAACATTATGGACCCGCTCTCTAGAATCATAAGTTCAGATCAGCTCTTCCTTCTATGAGTTGCCTTGGTCATGGTGTTTTATTACATCAACAAAAAGTAACTCATACAGATGGAAAGAAGAAACCTTGCAAACTGTTTGATAGCACAAAGAAATTACGAGAGAGCCGACAGCCGGGCCTGCAGAACACAGGAGAAATGTGATATACTTAGGAATGGAAGCAGTATAGACAAAAGTGAAAAGGTTAGCTGGGACCATGTGTAACCTCCAGGCTTGCAAACCTCAGCAAAAGCAAACTATAGGCAAGGGGGAGTGACATTCCGTTTTGTGGTTCAGATTTGAATTAATCAAGCAGAGGCCTTTGTGATAGAGTCTGAGGTTTCCTTCAATTGCTATGTAAACCTGTATTGTCTTGAGCAATAAGTCGCTCATAATAATGATGTATTTCATATTCCAGAATCACTGAATGTAAATTTCAAATGTCTCACCAGAAAAAATGGTGTGTCAATGGATATGTTAACTGGATTATATTAATCATGCTGTATTAAATACTCTTCTCAAAATATTACATTGCAGCCTGGCGTGGTGGCACATGCCTTTAATCCCAGCACTCGGGAGGCAGAGGCAGGTGGATCCTCTGTGAGTTCGAGGCCAGCCTGGTCTACTTTGTCTGGAATTTGTACATAATCCCACAGCCTAAGTGTAGCTCCTGAAATGTCCTTTGACAATCCCTAGCTAATTCCTCTTTTGATCTTTTCTCAGTTTTTCCAAGAATATAGTGTCAACCAAAGATCTTAGGCCACTCACAACTCCTTTGAAAAAGTTCATTTGGATGTGAAATGAGGCATCAAATACTGAAATAAAGTGTTTGAGCTGGGCATGGTGGTGCACACCTTTAATCCCAGCACTCAGGCTGATCTAGAGTGAGTTCCAGGCAGCTGGAGCTACAGGGAGACCCTGTCTCATAAAGACCAAAAAAAAAAAAAAAATTACATCATGCCCTACAAATACAGGTATTTATGTTTTTCAACATATCCAAAAATAATAATATTAAAATTTAAATGATCATCCAAAAAGCAATAATTCCTTGTATGTTGATGCCCTTGTGACCCTAAAGAACAGTGTTGTTTATTTTTGTTAAAGTCTTACCATCTTCCACACCTCTAGCGTGAGGTGTATATAAGGGTTGGTGATTGGCTAGGTGGTATTTAGTGCGTGTGCAATGTAAATATGAACTGTAAGTGGAAGCACAGTGCTGTGTCCGTGCAGACAGAAGAAATATTATTTTGCAAGATGCTGACCATTCAATGGTCACAGAGTACACCTGGGGAGATAATAAGTTTCTGGGGGCAAGAAATCACTTGGGAGAAAAATGCTGCTTCTGCTTTAGCCTAGCTAATGAATTTGCTAGAAAGACAGGCACATTCCACGGCCCAGGAGTTCAGCAGTGTGCGTGCCTCCCACTACCTTCTTATCAGGTAGCAAATGACCACAAAGCTGGTTCACATCAGGAACTGGTCGAGAAAACAAGTTCTGGGCCTCTGTGACCAGCACTCTGTCCATTGTGTCTATTTCCCAAAGCTCATGTCTGGCATGCACAACATAACCCAAAACTGAATTATGGCTCTGGAGAAGGCCCTGAAGTTGAACAATGGGAAAGGACCTTAGCTAACCTTCAGGGACAAAGGGTCAAACAAGAGGGACAGTAGAACTCTAATGACTTCATCAGACGAACAGGAAAAATAATTATTTTATCGACTCCTTTATAACCAGTGGGTTTCTTTTGTTTGTGTTTTTGGTTAGTTGGTTAGTTGGTCAGTCGGTTGGTCAGCTGGTTGGTCAGTTGGTCTGGGTGGGTTTTCACATTTTTGCACACATCAAAAGATATAAAATGGGGGGTTGGAGATTTAGCTCAGTGGTAAAATGCTTGCCTAGCAAGCGCAAGGCTCTGGGTTTGGGCCTCGGTCCTGAAAAAAAAAAAAGATATAAAATGGAAGGGAAGACAGGGAAGCAGACTGTGAAGGAGTTACCCTCCCTTCGGTCCCTGGTAGCCACCCCACCCCACTAAGACCCCCAGCCATGTCACAGGGAACATGTCGTGTCCATCCAACAGTCAGCCTCTTATAGCCACGTATGTTTAATCTTATGTATGTAAATGAGGCTTTGGGATGGAATGATGTGAGCTGAGGAGAGGAATGCTGATATACAATCCTGGGGCTCCCTAATAGAGGCTGATACAAAGCCCAGAGTCTAAAAGAGGTACAGGGGGCGGCTGTCTGAACATGGAAAGGCAGTCTGAATTCCTCAAAGGTGCACTTCAGAAAGCCAGCAGGCTGAGCTCCAGTAAACTAACAAATGCAAGTCACGGTCAGACTCAGCTAAGAACTCAGAGAATAAACTATTTCAGGAAAGGAGCCAATTAAGAATAACCAGGAGATGGGACTGGAGAGATGGCTCAGTGGTTAAGAGCACGGATTGCTCTTGCAGAGGACCTGGGCTCAATTTCCAGCACCCACATATCGGCTATGAACCATCCTTAACTCTGGTTCCAGGGGAATCGGAAGCCCTCTTCTGACCTCTGCGGCATTGCACGACACGGGTGCACTCACATACATGCAGGCAACACACTCATACACATAAAATAAAAATAATAAATAAAATATAAAAAAAGAATAACCAGGAGCAATTTCATCACTATGTGTCTACTGAGTTCAATAATTTTTTAATAGCTTAACAGTTGGCTAAATGCAACGTGATAGCCTATATTGTATCCTGAAAGATAAAGAACAATAATGAAAAACTGGGGAAATACAAACTGGGCGAAGTGGTGCTCACCATTAATTCCAGTACTTGGGAGGCAGAATCAGGCAGATATCTGTGAGTTTGAGGTCAGCCTGTTTTACACAGTGACTTACAGACCAGCCAGAACTACATAGTGAGACCCCATCTCAAAAAAAGTAAAAATAAGCCAAGCATGGTGGTGTACGCCTTTAATCCCAGCACTTGGGAGGCAGAGGCAGGTGGATCTCTGTGAGTTCAAGGCCAGCCTGGTCTACATAGTGAGTTCCAGGGCAGCTGGGGCTACAGGGAGACCCTGTCTCAAAAAACAACAAGTAAAAATAAAAACCTGGTGAAATACAAATAAAGTCTGGAGTTTACTTAATAGTAGTGTGCAAACTTGGATTTTCATTTTTTAATTTTATTTTATGTGTATGAGTGTTTTGCCTGTTCATATTTAAGTGCACCCATGCATGCAATGCCCACAGAGGCCAGAAGTAGGTGTCAGAGCCCCTGGAACTGGAGTTAACGATGGTAGTTAACCACCATGTTGGGTGCTGGGAAGAGCACCAAACAGAATCTGGGTCTTCTGCAAGAGCAGTGAGTGCTCTTAACCACTGACCCATCTCTCCAGCCTGTTTCTTCATTTTGACAAATATATAACAGAAATAATGTAAATTGCTAAACCTGGATAAAAGACACTAGGGACTCTCTGTGCCATGTCTGAGCCTTTTCTATAAATCTAAAATCATCTCAAATTTAAAAGCTTATTCTTCCAAAATTCAGTTCAGTTAACCGAAAGAAAGAAAGAGCAAACCCAATTCAACAAAATCAGAGATGAAAGGGCAAACATTACAACAGACACCAGAAAGATCCAGAAGACACTAAGGGAATATTTTAAAAACCTATGGGAACATTTCTCATTCAAAACACAAGTGACATGCCAGAATTATCTGGTAAACATCCAAGGAAATTTTCTTTATTGCCTCACAGCTTATTTTTAACCTTTTAAATACCCTGACATATTTGTACTAAGCATTAGAGCCCCAGAATCTCAGAGTAGATTTCTCTATTACTCCCACCAAAATCCAGCATTATGGGCCAAACTGCTAAAGTGCCCATGGCGCCTCACCCTTCCCTGCCTCTGCATCCCTGTGCACTGGGAGACCCCTGTGTGCACTGCAAGATCAATGTGAGTCCCAGAGATTAGCTGCACAGTGATGTGGATGTACCTCATACTAACTTGTGCAGTTAGAAGTGGTTAAAATGGCACATTTATGTTATATGTATTTTGCCACAATTTGTAAAAGAAAACAAAAACTTATTGGGCAGGAGATACAGCTCAGTGGTAGAGCATTTAGCTAATATGTACAAGGTCTTAGATTCACTTT
>NW_008352394.1:893709-900921 GCF_000622305.1 Nannospalax galili | reverse complement strand
ACACACACACACACACACACACACACACACACACACACACATTAGTTTACTGAAGCAAATCTCATATTCTAGCTCAGTCTCCTCATCTTCCCACCCTTAGTCTCTCACATTTGAATGAATAACATGAAGTTTTTGTCCTGGCTTCTTCGGAAAAAAAAATCTCTATTCTAAGATCAGCTTCTAAACTGAAATAGGGAAGAGGAGGGAGACACCTAAAATCCTTAACCATTTTATAGATTAACTTGATGGCAAGAAATTAAGACAATTCTAAAAGCTTCCAGACTCACTTATTTTGCCACCGTCAGGACACCCCAGAGAACTTTAATCTTGAAAAAAATTTTAATTGAATTTTTGTGATTGTTGTACAATATAATTTGATGATATTTAGATCCTCTCCCTTATCTGTACCTCCCCTTACTTGCCTCCACCCAATTTAATGTACTTTACTATATATATATTATATATATTATATTTATATATTATATATGATATACATTATATTTCTATAGAGATAATATGGTCTATACAGTCTAATTTGTATCCCCAAATGTCCTTCAGTGGTGGTCCATCCACTGGAACCTGGTTAACCTGCCCAGTGTCACACCCTTGAAAGAGACCGACTCTCCCCCTCCCAGTTACCAAAAGTTCCTTAGGTTGGATTGGGGTTTCTCACCCACTTCCCAACATCTATACTAGGATTTTTGTCTGGTTTGAGCATGCATGGGACTTGTATATACCGTCACCATTGCTGTGAGTTCATATGGGTAACTGGAAAACTCTGTTTCCTTGTGGTCATCCACTATCTCTCATTCTTATAATGATCCCTGAGCCTTGGGAGGCAGAAGTTTGAAATAGGTGTCCTATTCAGGGATAAGAACTCTGCAGCCCTTGGCCAGTTGTGGGTTTCTGTATTAAGCACTATCTACTGCATAAGGAAACTTGTCTAGTGGGAACTGAGAGATACATTAATCTATGGGTATAGCAATAAGTCATTAGGAGTCAGTTTAATACTATAAGTATTTAGTAGAAAGCTAGTATTAGGCTCTCCCATATGCCCCGTGGCCTGTCTAACCTCAGGTTCCTAGCCCTGATATCAATGTCAGGTATGGGCTCCATCCTATGAAGCAGACCTTAAATCCAATTAGACAGTGGTCAGTTACTCCCATAATATCTGTGCCACTGCTGCACCGGTGGGCGTATCTCGCTAGACCAGTTTTTGTTGTTGTTGCTGTTGTTGTTGTTCACAGGATTCACACCTAGGTAAGGTTGTGGATTATTTTTCCTTCTGGCGGCATGCAGACTACCTTCCAGCACTATGAAAGTTAGACAGTAGGAATGAGGCTTTAACACCAGTACCAGCTTGCTTTCCAGAGAATGTTCTTTACTACAAATTTCTGAGTTATCTTTTCCCTGTTTTTCTTTTGCCCAGCCACCTCACTGGGGACCTTATGATGGAAAGTTCAAAGAGGTATTAAAGTCTGAAGAATTGATTACATGCAACCTCCTGTAAAACTCAAGGAAAAGCAGGCCTAAGCAACCCAGTACAGTGCAGTCCTCTGAAGTTCAATGCTGCATCAAGCTACGTTCTCAGAAACACCGTCCCCTAAAACAAAACAAATATCAAAGGACCACCTTTTAAAAAGCAATTGTAGGGACTGGAGAGATGGCTCAGCGGTTAAGAGCACTGACTGCTCTTGCAGAGGACCCGGGTTTGATTCCCAGCACCCACATGGTGGCTACGAACCGTCCTTAACACCAGTTCCAGGGGAATCCGAAGCCCTCTTCTGACCTCCGCAGCATTGCAGGACACGGGTGCACTCACATACACACAGGCAATACACTCATACACATAAAATAAAAATAACAAGTAAAAATATCTAAAAAGAAAAAGCAGGATAGAAAATTCCTATAATCCTTAAAAACAAATAAATAAAAAGCTACTGTAAGGCTGGGCATGGTGGCCTATGCCGTTAATCAAGGCGGTTAGGAGGCAGAGGCAAGCAGATCTCAGTGAGACTGAAGCCAGCCTGATCTACATAGTCCAGGCCAGCTATAGAGAGAATCTATCTCAGAAAAAAAAAAAAATCAAACTGTAGTCTTCACAGGTTTTCCATCAAAAACTAAAGGAACGTGGCAGAACAGACGAATGTGTTCAAATCTGTTCTCTCAATTGCTGTCAGAGCCTCTTCATAAACTGCAGCGCTCGAATCCCAAGCAAAGATTTCCTGCCTATTCCACACAGCTTTCACCTCTGACTTTATCCATTTCCAGATCTATTTTTCCCTCCTCCCAGCAGATAAGTTTGTTTTGCTAAATAATAATTACAGAAGGTTTTTGTTTGGGAAAAACTACTAGACAGTCCCAACAGATCAGACTGAAAATCAAAATGCTACAGTTCCAGATCAGCAAACCAAAGGAACAGGAGGATAAGACAAAGCTAACTTCCCCTAACCCAAGTAGCATGGCAATGGCATCCTCCACTTTAATCTTTCCATCATTTATCCTCTAAGGTTAAGTAGTAACCTGAAGAACCCCAATGTCAACCAATCAGTTATTTTTCTATTGCTCTCTTCTCATGCTTCAGAGTGATTTTGAAATGACCAATCTGCTCTTTGTCCCTTGTTTTGCTCCTCAGCCTTCCTCTATCTACAAGACTCATCTCTTCAGCTCAGCTCTTTGGAATACTTATTCTTTTCATTATTAACTTTTAAAGTTAGCATAAAAAGGAATGGGCTTCTTATGTCATTTTCATACATGGCATTATATAGATTTTTCTCATCATCCTCCACTGCCCTCTCCATCCCGCGTTCCTCTTCTGGTCCCTTTCCTCCCATAAATGGTTCTCCCTTCTGCTTTCGTGGGATACTTGTTTTTTACCAAGCGAAATGCTGTCCAGTTCCGGAATCACAAAGTAAAGTCAATTAATATCCTTAAACCAACTCTTATAATATTTTCCTTTAATGGTTTGTGCCTTTTCTAACATCTCAGTCTCTCCCATTGCTCATCCTCCTCTTGTTCAGATTTGGGAGAAATGAGAAGCAGAGACAACTGTGCAGTGGCCAAGACTGAAGTTTCCTTCTTTGAGGAGATGGAGCGTGAGGCTCCGTTGTCTTGGATACGGTACCAGTGTGACTGCTAAAGCCTTGCTCCCAGAAGAGACAACAGGAAATGGATGGAAATAGTTAACCTTCATAGCTCTTAGGAAGTAACTATCGAATGAGATTTACATTTAAATTCTACCAATTCCATTTCCAGGAAAGCATAGTTCTCAAAATTAAAGCCCAAATGAGTTTGATTAAAGGTGTTTTTGACTGTGCAAGGCTTGACATTTCCCATCACACAGAGAAAATGAACAGTACAGTGTCTCCATGCAAGCAAGGGCTCCTGGTGCTCATTCATGAAACTCTCTCCTTTAGGCTGCAGCAATGCATAGCCTCTGCTCTGCGGAAACCAGAGGATCCAAAAAAAAAAAGTTCTTCCAGCCCCTGACCTGCCTACTGTCTTACAATACTTTATAGGAAATATTGGCTTTATTTTTTAAAAAATGCTTTTCATACACAGATGCCAAGGATCCAAGTGCAACCGATTCTGATTAGTAATAATCAGATACACACAGATTAGAGATGCATGAACCAACATCTCAGAGTTAGTAGCAAAAACAATGAGTCTTTCTGCAAGGAACAATATATTCTAAAATTAAATGGAGATCTTTCTTAAAGGTTAAAAAACTCATTCAATTTTATGCCTTACAGGGCTTATACTGAATTCAATATTGTGTTATATTTTACAGGGTTTGTACTGAGTTCAATATTGTATAACTGTATTAATTCAACTGTGAACCTAAAAGTTTACAGCCACTTTTGAAAGAGATGTATCCTTGCTCTGGAGTGTGTTACTGAATATATTAAAGCTGTAGTGAAATGCTTCTAATCATGCAGTTATTAAAAAATTTTTTTAAATAATGATAAAAAAATAGTTCTTCAAAGCATAAAAATTTGCTCCTTAATAATTAGTAGATGTGAAAAACATTACCATTGAAATCTACCTGATGACTTTATACCCATGCTCAGATGCCAAGGAGCTCAGAAAGTACCTGACTGTGATTAGTAATAATCAGATATATAGAGATTAGAAACACATGTGCAAACATCTTAATGTCAATTGCATTAAAAATGAATTTTTCTGTACAAAACTGTGTATTTTAATAATGAAATGGAGATCTTTTTTAAAGGTTAAAACCTCATTTAATTTTATTTAATTTTATACTGAGTACAATATTGTATAACTGTAATGATTCAACTGTAAACCTAAAAATTCACAGCCAATTTTGAAAGAGATGCATTTTTAAAAAAATGTTTTTTCAGGCTGGGGCTATATCTCAGAAGCAGAGTGCTTGCTTAGAATATACAAGACAGTGAAATTAACCCTCAGTACTGCAAAACAATTTTTTTAATTCTTTTTGAGCCAAGGTCTGATATAGTCCAGACTGGCCTTAAACTCCTGATCTTCCCAAGTGCTGGAATTACAGACATACACTAATATTTCTGGCTGTAACTTTTTTTAAGATAACTAACTGGATGAAATCAAGCTGGTCCTGACTTCAGAGCCTCAACTCTGCTGGCTAGCTTTCATAGTGCTGGAAGGTGCTATGCATGCTACCAGAAGGAAAAAATAATCATTAACCTTACCTAGCTATGAATTCTGTGAACAATAACAACAACTGGCCTGTTGAGATATGCCCACCGATGCAATAGTGGCAAATGTTATGGAAGTAACCAACCACTATCTAATTGGATCTAAGGTCATTTCATAGGATGGAGCCCATACCTGACATTGATATCAGGCCTAGGAACCTGAGGCTAGACAAGTCACAGGGCATATGGGAGACTCTAATATTAGTTTTCTACTAAACAGTTATAGTATTAATATATATTATATATGTTATAATATATAACATATATAATAGAGTACATATTAAATTGGTGGGGACAATAAGAGGATGTGAAGATAGGGGAGGGGATCTCAGTACCATAAATTACATTGTATGAAAATCTCAAAGATGCAATTTTTTTTAAAAAATTAAAGGTACTTATCTTATTTTCTAAAACTATTTTTTTCAATTTTATCTATTTTTAATTATGTGTATGTATGTGTGCCTATATGTGGGTAGGAGCATGTGTGTACAGGTATTTGTGGAAACCAGGGGTGTCAGATCCCCTAGAGCTGGAATACAGGCAGTTGTAAGCTGCCAGACATAAGTGCTGAGACTCAAACTCTGGTCCTCTAAAAGTGCAGCAAGGCAAGTGTTCTTAACACTGCTAAGCCCCAGAATGCCTTCTCTTTTTTTTTTTTTTTTTTTTTTTGGTCTTTTTGAGACAGGGTCTCCCTGGAGCCCCAGCTGTCCTGACCTTGAACTCAGAGATCCACCTGCCTCTGCCTCCCCAGTGCTGGGATTAAAGGTGTGCACTGCCATGCTGGGATAGGATGTCATTTTTTAAAAAACAGTTTTTTGTTGTAACATTGTTTCACTGTGTTGTTGGGCTGGTTTCCAACTCCTGGATCAGCTGTCCAAACAGCTGGGACCCTGCACCCCATTAGGTATCTCATTTCATGCATCAAAATAATTGCTTAGGAAATAATGTTTGCCCTTCTCCCCCTCCAAATATCATTCCCAGCTTGTACATTCCAGTTGCTGTGAAAGCCAAGATACCCCCGCCCCCATATCAGACCAAGCCCACCTGTGTGCCACCAACAGATCTCAGTCTTACAAAGTACCAAACCCCTCCACTCAAATAGCCAAGAATGGCCTGGGCTGCCTCCAGCTATGAGTAACTGTCCATTACCCCAAGGCCCCTCACAAATATTTCCTTTTGCTCAAGAGCCATCACTTGCTAAAGGTTGGGAAGCACTGATTTTAAATGCTACTTTTTGCACTCAGCTGCCAGTCTATTTGGAACACTTTTTATTGTGTTATTTATACTCATCTGACTTCGTCCTCCTCAGAAAGTCTCCCCCAATCTGACCTAACCTGACACTTGACATAGGTGAAGTGCTTCCTTTCTGTGCTCTGCAATACCCGCCCCCATCCATATGGACAGTGTGGCTATAGCCACTAGTAAGTAGGTCCCCTAGCTCCTGTAGGAGGACAAAGATTTCATAAGTTGTTGTTTTACCTTTAAATGAAGTCCAAAACTTTCAATAAGCATCTCTGTCTAGGGAAAGTCTCCTCATCCTTCAGGGCACCCTTACCACAGCCTTTCTGTTTGATCTCAGCTCCTAGCAGTGATTCTCTGGACCCTGCCTGGTGTTCTAGTGCCATTTGCCCATCTTTTTCTTCTCATTATATTGCAGCCTCAGTAGCACCAACATGTCTGATTTATGTTTGCATGTCCAGTATCTAGCAGTGCCAGAACAGAGAAGCCCTCAATGATACCTCCCCCGCCCCTTCAAGAGGCCCAAACATACCAAGGAGTGGAGCCACTTCAACATTTTTGCTGCTTCTATAAACTCAAGAAAGAGCAGCAGGAGGAGGGGGAGAGGAGGAGGAGTACCCTAAACCCATGGTTCTCAATCTTAGGGCACCTCGGTGTCACCTTAAGAACTTGTTTGAACAAATATCTGAACTCAGAGATTCTTTTTGCTTTTTGAGACAGGGTCTCCCTGTAGCCCCAGCTGACCTGGAACTCACTGTGTAGACCTCACAGAGAACTCCCAGCCTGGTGCTAGGATTAAGGTGTAGACTACCATGCCTGGAAAAAATTTGCCTTTTTACAATGACTTCCTGAACAGGACTTGGGATAACAGCAAGAAATAGCAAAAGAAGATTACATCTAATTAACAAAAGTCTGCACAACAAAGGAAAAATGAAGAGTAAAGAGACAACCAAAAGAATGGAAGAAAATCTTGGCCAGTTATTCACACAGATGTCAGGGGATTACCATCCAGAATGTACAGAAAACTAAAGAGAATAAAACACACAAAGAACAAATGATTCAATCAATATGAATAAGCAAATTAATTGAACAGACACTTTCAGAACAAATTAAAATGGTCCATGAATACATGAAAAATATTCAACATCTTTAGCCATTAAGAAAATGCAGTCAGATCTTTCTGATGTGTGTCTGTATGCGGTTCGCAAGTATTTTGTTGAGAATTTTTGCATCTATGTTCATTAAGGACATGGGTCTATACTTTTTTTTTTTTTTTTTT
>NW_008352394.1:892647-893688 GCF_000622305.1 Nannospalax galili | reverse complement strand
CCCAGCTGTCCTGGAACTCACTATGTAGACCAGGCTGGCCTCGAAATCACACTAAGATCTGCCTGCCTCTGCCTCCCGAGTGCTGGGATTAAAGGCATGCACCACCATGCCCGGCCTATAGTTTTCTTTTTTGTTGTGTCTTTACCCAATCTGGGTATTAGAGTGATGCTGGCTTCATAGAAGGAATTTGGGAGTTCGCCCTCTGTTTCTATCATTTTGAATAATTTAAGTAGTATTAGTTGGAGGTCTTCTTTAAGTGACTGGTGGAATTCTGCTGTAAATCCATTTGGGCCTGGGCTTTATTTAGTTGGGAGCCTTTATATTACTGTTTCAATTTCCTTATATGTTATGGGTCTGTTTAAAATGTTGATCTCTTCTTGGTTTAACTTTGGAGGTTCCCATGATTTCAGATATCCATCCGTTTCTTTTAGACTTTCAGATTTAGTAGCGTAGAGGTTTTTAAAATATTCACTTATAATGGTCTGGATCTTTTGGGTGTCTGTTGTGACATTTTGGGCCTGTGCTGCATAAGAAAGCAGGCTGAGCAGGGGCCAGGGGAGCAAGCCAGTAAGCAGTGTTCCTCCATGGCCTGTGCTCCAGCTCCTGCCTCCAAGTTCCTGCCCTGAGTTCCTACCTTGGGCTCCTGGATGAACTGTGATCAGGGATATGTAAGCTAAATAAACCCTTTCCTCCCCAAGTTGATAGTGGGGAAGAAACAAACTAAGTGAAGTTTGTTCTTATTTTTCCTGAGTCCTGGGTTGTATCATTAAGTCATTTATTTGTGTTCTTTCTGATTTTTAGTGTATCACTTAGAGCTATAAACTTCCCTCTTAGGACTGATTTTAATGTGTCCCAGAAGTTGCGTTGTGTTATATTGTCTTTTTGTTGAATTCCAGGAATTATTTTATTTCTTTCTTAATTTCTCCTTTGACCCACTCATTGTTTAGGAGTGTGCTGTTCAATCGCCATGAGTTTGTGTAGTGACTAGGGCTTCGTCCAGTGTTGATTTTGAGCTTTATTGCTTTGTGGTCCGATGGAATG
>NW_008352394.1:891751-892628 GCF_000622305.1 Nannospalax galili | reverse complement strand
TTGTGTGTGACCCAGTATGTGGTCAATTTTTGAAAAAGTTCCATGGGGTGCTGAGTAGAAAGTGTATTCGTTGGTGCTTGGGTGGAATATTTGAAAGATGTCTGTTAGGTCCATTGGACATATGGTATCATTTAATTCAGATGTCTCTCTGTTTATTCTTTGTCTAGTTGACCTGTCTAATGGAGAGAGTGGGGTATTGAAGTCCCATACTATTACTGAGTTGGTATTAATCTGTGTCTTAAAGTCCTGCAGTGTTGTTTTTATGAATTTGGGTGCACCAGAATTTGGTGCATATAGGTTAAGCATTGTAATATCTTCTTGGTTAACTGTTCCTTTGGTCAGAATGAAGTTCTCCTTATCTCTTCTGATTATTTTTACTTTGAAGTCTATTTTGTCAGATATTAGAATTGCAACCCCTGCTTGTTTCTTAGTGATATTTGCTTGGAATATTCTTTTCCATCCTTTTACCTTAAGGTAGTGCCTGCCTTGAAGGTGAGATGAGTTTCTTGCAGACAGCAAAGAGATGGATTTTGTTTCTTAATCCATTCATTTAGCCTGTGTTTTTTGACAGGGAGGCTTTATCCCAGAGATGCAGGGATGGTTCAATATACACAAGTCAATAAACATCATTAATCATATAAATGGACTCAAAGACAAAAACCATGTTGTCATCTCAATAGATGCAGAAAAGGCTTTTGAAAAAATTCAGCATGCATAATGTTCAAAGTCCTAGGAGGGAATTGGACTGGAGGGAACACACCTCAACATAATTAAAGCCATATACAACAAACCCACAGGGAACATCATTCTAAATGGAGAAAAACAGGAAGCATTCCCATTAAAATCAGGAACCAGACAAGGCTGCCCACTATCTCCA
>NW_008352394.1:884348-891501 GCF_000622305.1 Nannospalax galili | reverse complement strand
GCTTAGGTTGCTTCCTACACTGAAAATTTTAAATCATTAAAGAGATTGAGGAAGACACCAGGAGATGGGAGGGACCTGCCATGTTCATGGATTGGAAGAATTAATATTGTTAAAATGACCATCCTACCAAAAGCAATATATATATTTTTTTAATGCAATCCCAATCAAAATCCCCATGACATACTTTACAGAAGTAGAAAAATGCATCCTTAAAGTCATATGAAAGCACAAAAGACCCCAGATAGCCAAAGCAACCCTGAGCACAAAGGGCAACACTGGGGGGATTACCTTACCAGATCTCAAAGTATACTACAGAGCCATAGTCATAAAAACAGCATGGTACTGGCACAAAAACAGACACATAGATCAATGGAACATCACTGAAGAGCCAAACCCGAGAACATGCAATTTCAGCCACCTGATATTTGATAGAGGTGCCAAGAACACACAATGGAGGAAAGAGCATTTTCAACAAATGGTGCTGGCAAAACTGGATCTCCACCTGTAGAAGAATGAAACTAGCACAATGAGTGGTAGCTGCCATACTTGTCTGTATAAGTATCCGTATTTAGCATGTAGCAAGAAATTAAGTTTGTCTAGGGATGTGACAGACTTAGGGTTTTCTCTAACATCTATGACCTCTCCAGCTCTGTGTATTTGGCTATGTTTACAGTGCTGTACATGAGTTCCCTCCCATTGAGTGGGCTTTAAGTCCAATTAGATAGATGTTGATTACCCCCAAGATAAAAGAGTCACTAATTTCACCAATAGAGTTTGCTGTGCCAGTCATTGTGGTTATTATGCCTTAAGGCTGGGGTTGGACCATTGATTTTTCTCCCTTACCACCTTGCAGAGAACAAAGAATCAAGAAAACAAATGACCCAGTTAAAAGATGGGCTATGGATCTTAGCAGGGAGTTCCCAAAAGAAGAAAAAACTAAGACACACCTTAAAAAATGTTCAACATTCTTAGCAATTAAGGAAATGTAAATCAAAATCACTTTAAGATTTCATCTTACCCCAGCCATAGTAGAAGGCAGAGTGGAGAACTCTTAAAAAACTAAAAATGAACCTACCATATGACCTGGTTATACCACTCCTTGGCATATACCCAAAGGACTCATCCTATTGTTAGAGACACTTGCACAACCATGTTTGTTGCTGCTCTTTTCATAATAGCTAAGAGATTGAACCAACCTAAGTGTCCCTCAATTGACTGACGAGTGGTTAACAAAAATGTGGTATATTTACACAATGGAGTTCTACTCAGCAGTAAAGAAAGATGAAATAATGAAATTCACAGGTAAATGGATGGATCTAGAAACTGTTATACTAAGTGAAGTAACACAGATTCAGAAAAATAAACGACGTATGTTCTCCTGTTCTCCCTCATACGTGGCACCTAACCAAATCCTTTTAAATTCCAGGTCCTTTTAATAAGATGATGATATACAGCAGTCCCTTCTGCATGAAATAACTACCATCATCACAACTTTGGCTGAGCCTGATCACTAAACATAGTCACAATTAGACTTGCTGAAGGTTGTGCTCATTCATTAAAGGAGTGCCAAGCAGGATCACTGGACCCTCACCTGAGAGTATCCAGCCTCGCTAAACATAGTCACAATTGGGCTTGTTGATGGTTGTGCTCATTCATTAAAGGAGTGCCAAGCAGGGTCACTGGACCCTCACCTGAGAGTATCCAGCCACTCTTCCCAGCCAACTAGTCCAGTCTGGGAACACAAAAGAAAAATGAGGAAGAACCCAATAGAGGGATGCTTTTGGAAGCCCTTGTCAAGAAACTCCAATAGACTTTCACATGAACATTTGAAAATTGCCCTGTTCTGACTTTTTTCTAGTTCCCTGTCTAGAACTTGTAATGCTAATTTCTCTTGCCTTTACTTCTCCTTCACATCTCCCATTCATGATTCAAGGACTTTCTTCTCCCCTTAGAGACAAGAATTATGCAATTTGGGAGTCTTTTAGATAGACACAGTGAAGCGGTACTCCAATTGCTTCACCCTGCATCCCTGTTCAGCATGGAAGAAGCCAGAGCGGCCGGCATCCCTATTCCTTATTGGCAATTTGGGTAACCCCTTCAGAGGATGGCATGATAAGAATAGGAGGTAGGAATTGGCTAGGCAGTTAGGGTAAAAAGACCCCAAAGAAATGTAGCCAGTCTCTTGGCTAAAAGTCAAAATGTCCCTGGGCCTGTTAGCAACATACTGTCTTCCAAAGGCCAAAAATGTCAAAAGTATTTGGGAGCTTGTATCTAATCCTTAAAAGATTTTAAGATTACCTTCAGAGGGGGCAATGTTGGAGGGGAGGGAGTGGACATGGATTTGATCAAAACACCTTATATGTATGTATGAAATTCTCAATAAAGTTTTTGTAAAGATTAAAAAATAAATAAAATGCAGTCAGAACGGCTGTCATCAGGAAAACAAGAACAACAAATGCTGAAAAGGATTCAGGAGAAAACCTTATGTGCTGTTGGTAGCAATGTAAGTTAGCATAGGCACTGTGGAAATCAGCATGGAGGAACTACCATGACACAGCCATACTGCTCTTGTGTATACACCTATACCAAAAATAGTCAGAGTAAACATATTGCCAGGCATACCTTATAACCCAAATCCTCTGAGGCTGAAGCAAGAATATTCATTGCAAGCCCGAGGTCATCCTAGGCTTATATAGCAAGACTCTATCTCATACAAACAAACAAAGTCTGCATACAATAGAAATAACTGTGTGCCCGTGTTCATTGCGGCATGCTAACTATGACAGAGAGCCTGCCTACATAGTCTCAGTGGATGAATGGATAAAAAACAAGGTATGTGTACACAATCAACTTCTATTCAGCCATAAAAACAAAGTATCATCTTCAGCAAAATGAATTGAACTAGAGATCATGAATAAGCAAAATAGAATTGTATTTAAAACAGAGAGAGAATAGAGAGAGAGGTTAGGAAAGAGAAAGGGGACAGAAGAGATGGGAATAAATTAGCATAATGCGATAAATACTATCAAAGGATGCTGCATGCATGTATGGAAATGATACAATGAAACCCATTATTTTGTACAATTAATACATGCTAAGTTCTAAAGGGAAGCTTCCTTTCAATGATTCTGACTATCCTGGCACTGTAAGTTGGAGTCACCCTATCCAAAACACGCCACAGAATAACCCAGACACAACTCTGCTGTCAGCGAATGGGAGAGACTGCCACCAGACTGGATAGCTCATCTCAAAAAGGAATCGAACACATCATGTCTCCTTATGCTGGGACAAAAGAAAACAGACTTACTGTTTTCCACTCAATACCTTTTAATCGTTTTTTCTTGCTGTTGTTCTTCATCTCATAATCCAAAGAAAATTAACAGTCATGACCTGCTATGAAAGCCAGACAGTCTCCAGGGTGATGAGCACGACTGTGGGGTCAGACTCCCTGACACCAAATCCTGGCTCAGCTTATTCTCTGTGCTTCAGCCTCTTCTTTATAAGTTGTGGTAAGAATAGCCTTCCTCTGCAAGAATTCTAGAAAGTTTCAAGAACTTTTTACACATATTTATACGATGTTTGTCTGGCACGCAGTAAATGTTCAGAAAGCCTTAGCTTTCAGTATCACTGGTATTTTTTTTGTTTTATTTTAATTTATTTATTATTGTTGTGTGTCTGTGTGTATGGTGTGTGTGTGTGTGTGTGTGTATCATGTTGTGACTAATTACATATTTTTCCATAGATACAAATCTGTATAAATATTTTAATAAATTTATTGATGTTAAACTTTTAGTTCTAGAATATACCTTTAATTTTTAAGGCAGTTTCCCAGGCCCCAGATTGTCTGCTAAATCCACTTGGTGATAAGGCAATCTGCACTTAGGACCAGCACTTCAGAGTCTAAGCCTGAAGAATGGCCATCAGCGTTAGTGAGAACAAGTGTGAGATAGGACTTTGGGAAACTAAGTACTAAACAGACGTTGGCTGTATCTCGGAAACGAATTGTTTTGTCTCAAATGTTAGAGCGACATCAAAATAAGGAAGAAACTGTGTTTAAACACTGCTGGAAACTAAAAGCTATTGCTCTAATTTTACCAGGAGAATGAAAACCACAAGTTCCCTGGAGTCAAATGATTTAAGAAAGATTAAGATTAGCCAGGCAGAGTGGTGCATGCTTTTAGGGAGGCAGAGGTAGGCCAATCTCTGTGAGATCAAGGCCAGCCTGGTCTATATAGCAAGTTCCGGGCCTGCTGGGGCTATAGGGAGACCCTGTCTCAAAAAAAAACCCTCAAGGTCTCCAGTCAAATAGTCAAATGGTCTTAAGTATGGCTCCCAATTTTGCATCTGATTTTGTGTCTTGGTGATCAATTTATCTCACTTCTTTGAGTCTCAATTTGCTCATTTGTAAGTAAAAATATCTATGCCAAAGGGCTGTTATTAATACTAAATGACAATGCAGGACAAGTTCTTAGCCTAGGATCCAGAACCAAGCAAGGGCAGCCTCTGCTTGGGAGCTCTTACCTTTCCTGTCCATATGGGTAACCAGGAGAGGTATGATGGTCTGACAACAGTCCAGCTTTATCTGTGGGCAAAAAAACGGTGAAGACACTGAGCAGAAAGGCATTGTACAATTTAGTCACATTTAGAAATTTTTGAGCTCTTACCATAATTGACCACAGGTGTGTAAACTCAAGACTCCACACCTTCATAATACCTTAAATGCAGTGAGTGGACACCAGAGCCCCTCCCCAGAGCTGAGGCAGAATGGATACAGTTATTTGGTCAGCAACTGCAATGAAATGAGGAAGTTCTCAGGAAATGTTTCTGCTCACTGTAGACTTCTTAAATGGCCCCTCCTCACAATCACCATCACAAACCTATAAATCCTAAAAACATTTCCTTAACCATTAGAAAGAGGCTGCAGCTGCCCCAGGCCCCACACCAGAATCTTCTCGGCAGACAGCAAAGAACCCGAAGAACTTTACTTTGCACCTGTTTGGTTAACTGTAAACAAATTCCAAATCTAGGATTTGTAGTAGGTGCTTACATGGAAAACAGAAATATGAAAATCAAAAGTCAGTTCTCGCTGCTTAAAAACAGGACTTAGTGATTCCTGAGCTCTTAGCGCTGCTGGACGTTATGGGACCACCCAGCATGAAACAGTGCTTAGAGGACACAGTCTGGAGGAATAGCTTTGGGCAAATAAGACAATGAATTGACTGAGAAAGCCATCTACCCAGTACGGGCACAATGGATGCAGTTACCCCCGGCAGAGAGGAGCGAGCAAACATCGCTTATGCGTGTATCCCGGATGATTAGAGTTTTGTGAACAGCCTCCCAGTTCCTCCTGTGTCCCCAGAACCCGCCTCCTGGGGTCAACTTCCTGAGCAGAAACTTGGGCTGACAGGCTGGCTGGCTAGGGAGCTCAGCTCCTCGCTCCTGCCCTTGCCTTCTGGGGAGAGCAGGAAAGAAGCAAACGCCTGGCCACGGCGCTGGCATCCCAGAGTACCCGGTACCTGGGGTTCCGGTGGAAAGTGCCAGCCAGGTAGGCCAGGCTAGCCCAGCTGGAAGGGACGCGAAAGCAGCCTCTCTGGGCGCCCTGGAGGAAAGCGGCTCTGACTCCGTCCAGCTCGCGCTCCTTGCCCTCCTCGCTGGGCGCCCAGCGCTTCGTGAAAGGCTTACAAGCCTGCAGCTTCAGTCTCCCAGGCCACGTTGGGGCACGGATCCACCTTTGCCCTCACTTCATTCCGGTGGGATGCCCAGGAGGGACAAAGAAAAACTTTAGTAGCTATTTTAATGTTTTCATTAACCCAGCAGAAATACGAAATAAAGTAAAGCTGGAGTGCTAGGTAATTCACAAGGCAAAACTTGTACTCTGCCAGTGATGCACACCGAAATTCTGACCTCCAAGGTGTCTAAGCGTTTATTACCAGAGATACTTTCTGGAAAGACGAATAAAGAAAGAAGGAAAGAAAGAAGAGAAGGAGGGGGCGAGGAAGGGAGAGAGGATAGGGTTCTCTTGTAAGAGTGGCACAAAATGTTTGTTTCATATTTTTGTATTTTCCCAGGAAACCACCCTTAACCCTGATTTCTCACCAAACAAAAAACTTGCTCAAAGACAGGAGAGTGGGTATCTCTTCGTGGAGAATACTAATTTTGTTTTTGAGCCCATACAGATATTAGTGCCCTGGAGAATCCTGTGTTTGAAATGTCTAAATGAGAGCTAACCATGTCTCAAGACCTAACTTGGACACAAATCTTGAAAGTTGTATACAGGCTTAAAAAGGGAATCTTTTAAAAATGTATTACTATTGTGTTCCACACACGTTGAGGATCTTACTCACCCATTATCTATACTTTTGTTTTCTGGAAAGAGTTTGAAGAGGATGGGAGGTGGACGTGTGTAAGACAATGTCAAATGTCAGCACAGCCTCCATTAAGAACAAAGACTCCAAAAGGCTGTTACTTGGAGCGAAATCTAAGACAGAAACAGTTCCCAGAGGCAGGCTGGCCCAGAAGCCAGCCTCCAAACATAACCCACAAGTGGCAAAACTCCACAGCAGGCTCACTAGGCTGTTCTCTATCCACGTCCACCGGGTGATGATACCCAAGAGCCCTATGCCTACACTGAACATTGCATTTGGAAGTCTTTCCTTGGTGATTTCTTTTGCTTCTTCCTGAATGCTAGCCCTTCAGCTTCTGAACAAAGCCCTTACAACCAGAACCATAGGATGCTGTGGTGCCAGCAGGCTCACTTGTACCATAAACATTAAGTTCATTTCAGCTACACCCTCCTAACTTGCAAGAGGTTATAAAGGTTTATGAGTATTAATAATATGTGTGGCCCTGGTAATGAGATGTGAACTGAGAACAACAGTGGAGAGCAAACTCAAAGCAAAAGCCAGCTGCCCTTCCTCTGTGTGGGTGCAAAGCAGCACTCAAGTAGCCTGTGGGGGACAGGAGGGAGAGAGCACAAAAGGAGGACATCGCCAACAGAGTTCTATTTATTTTTTTACAAAGGTTAAGGGGCTTTTTTGAAATGAGTGCCTAGAATGCAAATCCCTGTACCAAAGAATACACAGCGTCGTCATCAGATATTGCCTGTTGTTGATCAACATGCATTAGGAGAACTGCTCTTTAAAACAACTGATAT
>NW_008352394.1:881253-884337 GCF_000622305.1 Nannospalax galili | reverse complement strand
ATATATATATATATGTATATATTACTGATATATATGTGTATATAACTGATATATATCACATACAAAAATGATTTGGGTTTAACTGATGAAATGATTAGAACTTGATTTTTCATTAATTTTCACATACCTTTTATGCTTATCTGCTATGATTATTTGTTTAGAAATCTGTACTCTTACTGCAAAAGTCATCTGGGTGTTTGAGAGCCAAACAATACCTACCTAACTAGAAACCTTAAGGGAGCTCCTTTCACCAAACAGAGCCAAGATTTCTCCAGCCACAACACCCACATTCCCAGATCAGACTTCCTGAACCTCAGGAACCGCTCTTGCCTGCCCGCCTGCCGGCATGGCCGTCTCTGTGTCTCCTGGACCTTTTGTCTCTGCCGTTCCCATCGGCCCTAGTTGCATGTCCTAGGGTTTTTCCTTAATGAAGCCAACTGTGTTAAGGCATGATTTTAAAGTGTCTACTCTTGTAATTTGCAGGTAGTTTTAGTGTCTCTGATTTTTATCAAATGTTTAATTTGCACTATCTGAACTTCATTATCATACTGAAGTGTAACTCAGTCATTAGCTTTATTGCACTGACCAGCAAAGGGCAAAGAAGTAAAAACTCCCTGTTAGCCCATGCCTTTGAAAAAATAAATAAATAACAATAAATTCTCATCTAAGCTCACAAAACGCTACATCCTAAATCAGTTGCAAAGCAGAGGGATTGATCAAACTATATGAATGAAATGCAAACATTACAAGTTCGGAATTAATAATGTCCTCCTGGGAAGGAAACACATCTCTCGCATGTTAGGGCCATGAAGCAGCACACTTCTGGTTTAGTCTGTAAGAGTCCAATTATACTTGAAACGAGAATTAATTATCCTAAAAGCATTAATCAGTTTGGCAAGGACATCGACTGTAATGCAGTCTCTTTCTTGTCTCCATAGAAAGACTGGGCCGCCATAATCACAATCAGCTGATTGACACAAATACCTCTTCCCCTCAGTTAATTCAGACAGAACATTTCTTTGGTACTTTTAGCTGATGGGATGGTAAATAATTTTTAGACTAAAAGTTGAAGTGGATTGATTAGAAGCAATTTTTTCTGTTTTGCACAATAAAAAGATGAACCACATGGTTGGCCAAGCCAATTTCCAGAGCAGCCTCTCCTCTCTAATTGCTGCCAGACTAATGTGGTAGAAGCGAGTCCTAGGAAGTAGAGAAATCCATTTACCCAGCCCTGACATTTAAGTAGCAAACACAAGTAGCGGATTTTTCCATTACCCTTCATTTCAGCCCTGCTACGTTCCACCTGTGACCCTTATGTGGGGAGGGCAATGCACTTACATACAATTTGGTAACTATAATCAAGGTCCACTTCAAAATGTTTGAGAGCAGACTAAAAACATTTTTTAGAAAAGCATAATTAAGTCCATAACCAATCTCTCTAATTCGTGATAATGTATTGGAAAACCAAATCATTTCATAATGCCCTAAGAGATGCACATCTTTTCAGAAGGGAAAGAGATGGCTTATTTCGTCTATCACAATACGCCGTTCATCGGTCATAGTCCCAGCCTTGGGTGGTACTTTTACTTTGTGAGAGATTATCTTTCAGTAAGAAACAGGCATGTTCTCTGAAACTGTCTTGGGCCCCACTGATGTGTATTTTATATAAGAAAAAGGAAAGCCTAGCTAAATAGAATCCATGGTACGCACCAATATCCTCAGATGAATTCTCATCAGACGGATGCAAAGAAACCCCAAGAGGCATACGCTGCTGTGTGGTCACCGTCTTCCCCAGAGTGGAGAAAGAACCTGGGACAGGATCGCTGGCCTGTAAACGTTTGTGAGGCACAAGGCTTCAAGGGTAGGGACAAGACTAGAGCAGTATTTGAAACAAGTCAAAGTCAGTTTTGTTTTATCTTACATCTCAAAGGAGTTCCTAGACCTCTAAAATAGAATGACAAAAGAGAATTTAGAACTTTTACCTCTGATTGAATTTTCTCCAATAATTAATCAAGGCCATATTTGAAACCAAAGCCTTCTCCTAGGGGCTGAACTCAGAAACTGACTGCACAGTCAGCCTCAGACACAGCATCTTCAGCTGCAGCAAGTTGTGCACAACGACAAAAATAGTCCTTGGAGAACATGTTCTCTGAACAGTAGCCATTTTACCCTCTTTAGAGCTGTTGTTTGCTTACAATGCTTCAGCATAAGAGTTACCTGTGAGAGTTTTTCCTGGCATAAATTTAATAGCCTGGATATTAGAACCATCAAGCTCAAGGTTGGAGAGAAAATGCCAACTTTGCTTTTTCTCTTCTTACTAGTTTATTATTTATCTTATGTATGTATGCATGTGTGTGTGTGTGTGTGTGTGTGTGTGTGTGTGTGTCAAGGCATGTGTGTGAAGGTCAGAGGACAACTTGCAGGAAATGGTTCTATCCTTTCTACCGTGCAACCATGTGGATTTTAAAAATGGGCTTAGTGGCTGGCGTTTACCCTCTGAGCCACCTTGCTAGGCCCAACCTTGCTTCTTAATCATAGAAGTTCACCCAAATAAATACAGTCAACAGTATTCTTGATACTTTAACAAATATATGTATTTTTTTTTTTTTTTGGTCTTTTTGAGACAGGGTTTCTCTGTAGCTCCAGTTGTCCTGGAACTCACTATGTAGACCAGGCTGGCCTTGACCTCACCGAGATCCTCCTGCCCCAGCCTCCCGAGTGCTGGGATTAAAGGCATATGCCACCACACCTGGCTTTTATTTATTATTTTTATTTTTTTAAGTAAATCATTTACTGAGCATTTCATACATGCATATAAGGTGTTTTGATCAAATTCAAGTCCACTCCCTCCCCTCCAACTCTTCCCATATCTCCCCATCACTTTTTCCTGATGATTTAATGTACTCTTTCTTCTTTATTTATTTTTAATCATTATTATTTAATTTTTAATAACTACATGATTATAAGAAGCATTTCACTACAGATTTCACATATTCAGTAACACACTCAGAGCAAGAGTACGTCTCTTTCACAAGTGGGTGCAAGTTTCTAGGTTCACAGTTGAATTAATACAGTTATACAATA
>NW_008352394.1:879966-880929 GCF_000622305.1 Nannospalax galili | reverse complement strand
CTAATCTGTATGCATCTGATTATTACTAGTCATAATCGGTTGCACTTGGACCCTTGGAGCCTGTGTATGTCTATGAAGTCATCGGGTGAATTTCAATGGTAATGTTTATCGCCTCTACTAATTAGCATGACGTAAATGTCCATGCTTCCTCCTCAAATATAATACATTTTTTAAAAATTTGTTGATTTTTGTGTGTATGTGTATATCACACAGAACATCCCAAACCATCTTATTCGAGTACACACCCACTTCCCACATGGCACCCTCCCATAGCCTCCCTCCCACAACTAGAGCCCTTATACTCTGATATCCCTGCTACTGTCTGCTGTGTTGTCAGCACCCTCAGCCATTCCCCACTACTTGCCCTTCTGGTGAATCTAGTCAGCCTATCTAGAGGTCTTTGTTTGTTCCTCATCTAGCAGCAATCAGTTGTCAATATTCCTTTAGATAAGATTAGGGTCTGCTGTTCATTTTCCCAGTTCTATGCAGGGTTACTATCTAGGAGTCCCTTTGTTTACCCTGGCCAACAACTCAAAAGAAGGTATCTCCTATCTGGCATAGTTGCTTATTATGTAGCCTTTAGCAATGCATATGGACTCTTAAAAAATTATATTGGCCCCTTTAATCTTTGGTTATACTTTCCTTTTTTATGTTTAAGGCCATACAGTTGGCCCTGATAAACCTGTGTTGACCCTCCTCTTTGTAGACTGGACAATGGTTAAAGTCCATCTGGTGGGGTCTCCTCGGCCTCCTTGATCAAGAGGACAGGTGACCCACCAGCATTATAGGACATTTTGAGAGATGCTAATAGTCCCCTAGAACTAGTCGACCTAGGAAGACAAGGAGCAAAAACTGTCCTTTATTTCCCTCTTACCAAATTAGTATAGGCCTCAAATATGTCTGTTAAACATCCAAGAAGGTTAGTTCCACCAGTCTGGTACTTTTAATTACTGTGTGCCATGT
>NW_008352394.1:879493-879926 GCF_000622305.1 Nannospalax galili | reverse complement strand
TGTTTTCCCCCTTTCTCCCTTAATAATACCCTTCTCCTATAGTCCTACCTCTCTTGAGCTCCTTCTTTCCCCTTATCCTCTAGGTTCCTTGTATACCCTTCCCTCCCCTCTCCCTTAAACTAGCCCACTTTTATCCCTAGCTCCCTTATTAACACCTATTTCCTATGGTTCTTCTCTTTCAGATTCTTTCTTTTCCTTTACTGCCCTGGAAGGTTTTCATTATCCTGGTTCCTGTAGTTATGTCTGGGTACATACTCACTTATCAGGACTTGGTTCTAGAACCCACATATGAGAGAGAACAAACTTTTTTTTTATGAGTCTGTGTTACTTCACTCAGTACAACAGCCTAGTTCCATCCATTTATTTGCAAATTTCATGATTTCGTCTTTCTTTATTGCTGAGTAAAACTCCATCATATAAATGAACCACATTT
>NW_008352394.1:877097-877517 GCF_000622305.1 Nannospalax galili | reverse complement strand
GGCTGGTTTTGTGAACATGAATTCCTTCAGCCTCTTTATGTCATGGAAGATGTTTCTTTCCCCTTCGACTACAATAGACATTTTGGTTGGGTATAGTAATCTGGGTTGGCATCTGTGGTCATTTAAAACTGGGAATGCTTTGGTCCAGGCTCTTCTGGCTTTCATAGTTTGCACTGAAAAGTCAGCTGTAATCCTAATGAGTTTTCCTTTATATGTGACTTTGTTTTGTACGTTTAGTGTTTTTACTATGATGTGCCATGGAGAGGTTTTTTCCTGGTCCTGTCTGTTTGGTGTTCTATATGCTTCTTGTATTTGTATGGGCATGTCTTTTTTAATTTTGGGAAATTTTCTTCCACGATTCTGTTGAAGATCTGGTCCATGCCGCTATCTTGGGATTCTTCTCCTTCCTGTATGCCTGTG
>NW_008352394.1:872722-876863 GCF_000622305.1 Nannospalax galili | reverse complement strand
TCTTTGCTTGAGTGGTCTAGTTCATCCACTTTATCTTCCAGTCTTGATACTCTGTTTTCCATTTCATTCATCCTATTGGTGAGGCTTTCTCCTGTCGTTTCTAATTGGCAACTCTTTTCTGAATTCATTCAGAAGTTTATCCCTATCTTCCTTCAGTTCTTTTGTGTGTTCTTTAAATTCACTGAATTCTGTTATCATGTTTATAACTTTTCTTTTGAGTTCCATGTCCTGCATTATTTCTAGGGGGTTCTCACTGTACTCCTCTAGAGGACTATTGGTATTTGGTGGCAATATGGTATTTTGGTTTTTCATGTTGTTTTTTTCTCTGTGATTTTGACATGTGAATTTCTTTTGTAGTTTCTGATTCTTGTGTGAGACTCAAGCCTTCAAGTTTAGGTCTGCTTCTTTTTGTGAACTTTATGTGTCTTTGTGGTTTAATTTTTGGGCAAGAAAAGCTGGTTCCTCTAAGCTTCCAGTTCTCTCTTTTGATTTTATATTGGAGTGGCCAGATTGCTTTTGTCTTCAGGAGTTCCCACAGAGGCCCAATTCAGGTGAGGGTCAGATGTTTTCAGTCTTTCTCCTAAGTTCTGGATCCCTCCAGGAATGATTTTGGCCTCAGGAATTTGGGGGTTGGACTAGTCTGGGAGCTGGGCCCAGGAAAGATGCAGGCCTAGGGCAGCTGGTGGCCATGCCACCCAGAGATGCAAAGGAAGATGGGGGTGGGAGGTGGCTCCAAGGGCCCCTGGGGACTGCACTGAGGAGCTGGGTTGGTCTGGATGAAAAGGACCAGGAAGAGGAAAAGTCAGCCCTGGCATACAGGAAAGAGGCTGGTGGGTTATGCAGACCCAGGGAGGCAGAGGGAGGTGAGGGTGGGGCCAGGCCCAGAGCACCCCTGGGGACCCAAGAAGGAACTGAGTTGGTCTGGATGCCCAGGATCAGGAAGAAGCAGTGGTGGTTCCCCAGTTGTCTGGGGCACCAAGACAAGGAATGGGACAGGGCCCAGGCTAGGCCGAGAGACCGGTGGGGGAGATGGGAGGGTGAGTGAGGCTGGGGGAATCAAGGACCCCCAAGGGCAAGATCGACTTACCCCTGGAGAGAGAAGCCTCCTGGGAGAGAGAAGCCTCCTGGTTGGAAAGAGGCCTGCGGGTCCTGCAGGCCCAAGAAGCAGAGGGAGGTGAGGGCTGGGCCAGGCCCAGAAGCAATGCTCCTGGGGACCTGAGAAAGAACTGAATTGCTCTGGATGCACAGGATCAGGAAAAAGCAGTGGTGGTTCCCCAGGTGTCTGGGGTGCCAAGACAAAGAATGGGATAGGGCCCAGGTTAGGAGGAGAGACCAGCGGGGGAGATGGGAAGGTGAGTAAGGCTGGGAGAATCAAGGCACGGAGGGCGAGTTCGATTTACCCCAGCAAGAGCTATTTGTTTATTTTTATGGGGGTTTTGGCTTCTCTAACATGCCCTCCTCTGAAGAGGTAACCCTAAAATCTTTTAAGTATTAAATACAAGCTCCCAAGGACATTTTGACTTTTAGCCAAGAAACTGGCTACTTTTCTTTGGGGTCTTTTTACCCTAACTGCCTAGCCAATTCCTACCTCCTATTCTTATCACACCATCCTCTGAAGAGGTTACCAAAATTGCCAATAGGGAATAGGGACACTGACTGCTCTGGCTTCTTCCATGATGAACAGACACGCAAGGTGAGGCAATTGGAGTGCCCTTTCGGTGGGTCTCTCTAAAAGACTCCCAAATTGCCTAACTCTTATCTCTAGGGGGCAAAAAGTTCTTGAATCATGACAAGGAGATGTGAAGGAGAAGTCAAAGCAAGAGTAATTATTATTACAAGTTCTAGACAGGGAACTAGAAAAAAGTCAGAACAGGGAAATTTTCAAATGTTCATATGAGAGTCCATTGGAATTTCTTGACAAGGGCTTCCAAAAGCATCCCTCTATTGGGTTCTTCTTTAGTTTTCTTTTGACTTCCATGGCTAGACTCTAGAGTGATGGATTCAGGATTTTTTTCAGGTATTTTGATAGCTGTTGGAGTGGTTAGAATCAGTGTCAGTTCCCTCTCAAGGGCTTCTAGATAGGGGGAGAAAACAAATTTATCCATCATTTTAGAACAATAGCTGGTTGTCTCCCTTAGCTACAGGTGGGCAGTACAGTATTGGAGACCAAGATTTGAAGTCTTACATCTGAGCAGCACTTTCTGGTTAGAAACAAAATCATCAATGAGAAATAATTGTCTAAATAACTTTTTATATAGACTTAAGGGAAGTGCCTGGGACATGTATACTTTCCTTTTGGGTGTTTAAGACCATAGAGTTGGCCCAAATAAATCAATTTATTTTTACACTTAAGGTCATTTGAGGATCTGTTCCTTGGGGGTCACATGGGCTTGGGAGGAGCTCCTAGCTCCTTTCTTTTACCAGTTCCATCTAGGTGAGGATAAGTCAAAGGTCCTGCTCGACCATGTCTGGCTTTGCTTGAAAGCATGGAGGAAATATTTCTCTATGTTGACCCTCCTTTTTGTAGACTAGACACTGTTCAAGTCCAACTCGTGGGGGTCTCCATGTTCTCCCTGAACAAGAGGACAGGTGACTCACCATAGTTGCAGGACGTTTTAAGAGATGTTCCATAGTTCCCTGGAACCTAGTCGACCTTGGAGGGCAAGGGGCAAAAACTGTCCTTTAAGTTCCTCTGACCACATTAGTATAGGCCTCAAACTATGGCTGTTAAACATCCAATAAGGTTAGTTCCACCAGTCTGGTACTTTTAATTATCATGAGTTATATAAATAATCGCTAAACATCATCACAATTGGGCTTGTTGATGGTTGTGCTCATTCATCTAAGGAGGGCCCAGCAGGGTCACCGCTCTTCCCAGCCAATTTATGTAATTTGGCCCTAATCATGCATGGCCTCCTGGATTTGGGGAGGACTAAAGTATACAATCTGGGAAAGTCTAAAAAGAGAAGGCATGACCCATACTGGGTAAAGGCTTTCCAGTGTGCAAACCCTCAGGTCATACATACACCTCAGCAACCCCTCAGTTATCTCAGTAAGCAAACTCAATAAATTCATTGGTTTCCCAGTAAAATTTTAGTCAAACTTTCGCTTGACACTAGAACCTTAAAAGGGGCTAAGCATTGCTTAGCATCCCCAGGAAAAGAAGTCTCACAAGAGATGGAAATTTATTTCTTAATGCTATTAGCTGTCTCAAAAAAAAAAAATAGAGAGAGAGAAAGAAAGAAAGAAAGAAAGAAAGAAAGAAAGAAAGAAAGAAAGAGAAAGAAAGAAAAGAAAATGAGAATGTAAAAGATGTTAAAAGGATATGGGCATGGGATATTTTCCAAAATAGAAAAAATGAGAAAGCCTAAGCAAGTGATGAAGGTCTGTGTAGGTTTGTTATGATATATAAAGGATGAAACAAAAATAATATACACATAATCTTAAAATTTCTATGGTCATAGTTTAGTCAACTAGTTTAAGGAACAAAATATGTATCTAGTCAAGTTTTAGTTGATACTTTAACAAATATATTTTTAAAACAATAGGTATGCCAGTCTCCAGCTAAAAACAGTTTTAAAATAATGAGGTTGGAGAAATGGCTCAGCAGTTAAAAGCTCAGACAGAAGACCTGAGTTTGGTTTCTAGCACCCACGTGGTAGCTAACAACTGTCTGTAACTCCAGTTCCAAGAAACCCAATGCCCTCTTCTGGATTCTGTGGGCACTGCATGCACACAACATACATACATACATGCAAACAAATACTCATAACAGAATAATTTTTAAAAATAAATATGGAGTTTCAGGCTTTACATTGAGGTCTTTGATCCATTTGGAATTAACTTTTGTACAGGGTGAAAGACAGGGGTTTAGTTTCATTCTTCTACAGGTGGAGATCCAGTTTTGCCAGCACCATTTGCTCAACATGCTGTCTTTCCTTCAGTGAATATTCTTGGCCCCTTTGTCAAATATCAGGTGACTGAAATTGCATTTACTCATATTTGGGTCTTCAATTTTGTTCCATTGATCTATGGGTCTATTTTTGTGCCAGTACCATGTTGTTTTATGACTATAGCTCTGTAATACAGCTTCACATCTGGTATGGGAGTAATCCCCCCAGCATTGCTCTTAGTGCTCAGG
>NW_008352394.1:863109-872505 GCF_000622305.1 Nannospalax galili | reverse complement strand
TAAATAAATAAATAAATAAATAAATAAATAAATAAATAAATAAAGGAGCTGGAGAGACGGTTCATCAGTTAAGAACACTTGCCGCTCTTGCAAAAGACCGGGGTTTGATTCCCAGCCCCCACATGGCAACTAACAGCTCTCTGTAACTCCAGTTCTAAAGGATATTACACCCTCTTCTGTCCTCTGCAGGCACTGAATGATATGGGTGCCCTTACATGTATGCAGGCAATACGCTCATACACATGACAACTGATTACTGCTAGATAAGGAACAGCTGATCTTCCTAAAACAAGGATCTCTAGATAGGCTGACTAGATTCAGAGGATGGACAAGCACTGGGAAACAGCTGGGGGCACCAACAACACAGTGGACAGTAACAGGGACGACAGAGTATATAGTCTTGGGGAGGGGGCTGTGGGAGGGTGCCATTTGGGAAGTGAGTATATATATATATGAATAAAATTGTTTGGGATGTTCTGTATGATATACACAAAAAAAATCAACAAATAAAAAAATGAGTTGTATTTGAGGAGGAAACATAAAAATTTACTTCATGTTAATTAATAGAGGTGATAAACATTGCCATTGAAATCTACCTGATGATTTTACATCCATACTCAGGTGCCAAGGATCCGAATGTATCCGACTATGACTAGTAATAATCAGATACATAGAGATTAGAGACGCATGTGCAAATATCTAAGCATTAGTAGCATTCAAAATGAGTCTTTCTGTAGGAAACAGTATATTTTAAAATGAAATGGAGATCTTCTTTAAAGGTTAAAAACTCATTCAATTTTATGTCTTACAGGGTTTATACTAAATTCAATATTGTATAACTATTAATTCAACTGTGAACCTAAAAATTTACAGCCACTTTTGAAAGAGATGTATCTTTGCTCTGGAAATTGTTATTGAATATGTTAAAGCTGTAAAGGAATGCTTCTTCTAATCATGTGGTTACTAAATAAATTTTTTAAAAGATACAGAATTGCAGCCAGGCACCGTGGCACACGCCTTTATTCCCAGCACTCAGGAGGCAGAGGCAGGCAGACCTCTGTAAGTTCAAGGCCAGCCTGGTCTACATAGTGAGTTCCAGGCCAGCTGGGGCTACAGGGAGACCCTGTCTCAAAAAGACAAAAAAAAATACAGAATTTAAAAAAATAATAATAATAAATAGATTTTTTTTGCCAGGCATGGTGGCACACACCTGTAGTCCCAGCACTCGGGAGGCAGAGAAAGGTGGATCTCTGTGAATTCAAGTCCAACCTGGTCTACATAGTGAGTTCCAGGCCAGCTGGGGCTACAGGGAGACCCTGTTTCAAAAAGACCAAAAAAAAAAGAAAAAAATTTTAATTAATAAATAATAGTACACAGAACCCAAGCATTAAGCCTCCACTTGACAAAGAGTGGCTTGAACTGACATGACTTCGATACTGTACATCGTTTCCACAAACTCATTTTTGCAAAGCAAGGAACACATGCCTAGGAAGATTCATGGTACTTTAGGTGCATTTTTTTACCTCATTTTAAAGAGAAATTGATTATAATGGTATTCAATAACTACCAGAAATTTTGCCAATAAAGAAAATATGGATCACATATTGTGGAATACCATTCAGTCATAAAAAATAACAAATCTCTGTCATTTATAACAACATAGATGGAACTGGGGATCACTACGTAAGTGAAATAAGCCAGATGCAGAAAGACTGCATGATCTCATTCATATACAGAACCTAAAAAGGTTGCTCTCATAGCAACTACAGCTATCAGAGGCTGGGAAAGAGAGGTAAGAGTGAGGAAAGCTTGATCAGCAGGTTCTAAATCCCAGTGAGATTACCACCAGCAGCTCTGGTGTGCTGTTGCCCAGAAGGGTGACTGTCAGTAGCAATAGTGTACTGCGTACTTCAAACACCTGGAGAAGCAGAGTCTAAAGGTTCTCATCACAAAACTGTCAGAGAGAAAAACAAGTCTGAGAGATAAAAGTGTGATGAGCCAAACATTGGACTTCCCACACTGTTTAGTGAGGCAGGCAGGCAGTGGTGCAAATTAGAGTCAATTTTCTGTCAGTAACACGAGTCTCTAAAGACATGATTAGTGAACGTTCTATAAAATGAAGTTACTAAAAGTTAAATGTGCAATTACTATATAATTCAGCTATGCGATTCTTATTATGTAGAAAAATTAAAACATATGCCCATACAAAACTTGGATTCCACTATTCATGGTATCTTTATTCTTAATAGCCCCAGACTTTCAAAAGCACAGATGTTTATCAAGAAACGGATAGATTAAAATGATTGTATCTCTTAATAAAATAAAGTACTACTCAACAATGAAAAGTGAAAAAAAAATACATGCAATGTGTAATTTCAGAAATAACAGAAAGTGCAAACTGATCAATAATAATAGGAATGAAGTCACTGATTGCTTGAAGACAAAGGTGACGTGCAAGGAAAGAATTAGGATGAGACTCCAATGGGTCCTAACCTTTTCAGAGTGATAGATATGTTTAATTTCTTGGTTATGATGATATGCACATCAATATATATCAAAATTGCATAATGTAAGTATGTGTACTTTTCTGTTTAAGAATTAGTCTTCATCAAATTTATTAAACATAAGGATGGTTAAAACAATAAAAAAGGTTCTCATCACAAAGAAATGATAAATGTTTGAAGAGACGAAAGTGTTTAATCTGACTTAAACCAGCACAATGTGCACATGTGTCAAGATACTATGCCAGTCTATGAATATGTATGCTTTTATGTTTTTATATGTGTGTTAAAAGATAAATTTCATTTAAAGTTTAAAAATGCTAGGGAGGTAGCTCAGTTGGCAGGACCTGAGTTCAGATTCCAGCACTCAGATAAAAGCTGGATGCAGCATGTGTCTGTAAGACTAGTGCTGGCAGGGGGAACAGGTGGGTCCTTGGGGTTTGAGGGAGCAGAGACAGCTAGATCCCGTGGGGCCCGGAGCCAGCTAGTCTAATCAATTGGTGAGCTCCTAGCTCAGTGAAAGACCCTATCTAAAAAAGACAGTCGACATGGACATCTGGCCTACACACATGCACACACACATGCACACACACATGCATTTGAAAGAGGAACCTTCGCTATAGGAAGCTTTGCTACCAGCTGCTGTGAACTAAAACCTAATAGCTGACCTTTGCTGTGACTGAGTTAAAGATCCAGAAGGTCGAAAGCAGGGTAGAGAAACAGCTAGGCAAAGAATGTGTACTGAGAAATTTTCCTCTGAGAACACAAACTGAGTTGTGCTGAAGTCACAAATGGGGCCCAGCACCGCCGAGTCCTTGGCAGTGGCACCTGAGGGTCGGACTATGATAAATACAGACTATTGAACTTGGAAGACCAGGACAAGACAGCTCTACCATCTGGAGAGCCGAACTACAGCACAAACAGTTCCTGTCTTAGGGCTGAGGCACAGAATGACTGAATACACTGGGGGATTGTTATCGGAAGGGTCCCCTAGCAGGGCATGACACGAAGCAAAGGACAGGGATGTGCACTGTGGATGTGGAGAGCCATAGTCAGGTGCTGGGGCTAAGTCATATTCATACAAAGGTATCCGAAATCTTTTGCTCAGGTGCGTGAGCTGACTCACACCTATAATCCACTTGTAAGCTGAGGCAGGAGGATTTCCATGAGTTTAAAGCCATCTTAGGCCACATAGCAAGTACCAGGTCAGCCAGGGCTACAGTGAAAGACTGTCTCAAAAGAAGAAACAAGGAAAGATTGCCCTTGTCTGGAGCCGCTAGATCTGAGCCATCATTAAAGGTTTGGGGCTTCCACTGGCTTCTCAAAAACACCCTGGTGAGATTAATCTAATCCTTTTCTTGGGTGGGGTTTCTTCACATTCAACCTAGTGCTTTAGGTTCTGAGATCCACTTTAAAGATGCCCAGATGCTTTGAGGTTGGTCTTGGTCTCTTTTCTATAAAAAGAGTCATTGTTACATAGCTTATCTTCATCGGTGAAGTCAGAGGCAGTGGGGAAAAGGTTTAAGGACACAGGAGTCAGAGTATCACAAGCTGAGCTCCAGTTGCTTCTGCATATAGCAGCTGTGTGACTTTGAGAGAGATAACTAACCTCTCTGAACCTGGTCTATAAAATGCAGACAGCAAGTAGCATGTGGATTGGGTGAGATAAACCGTGGAGTGTTTAGCATAGTTCTTTATGCATGGTGGGTCATCCAGAATGCTTGCTGTGCTTTCTGTTAGCAGATCGCAAAATTCTACACTGGAGAAGGAGGATATCTGACATCAGAAAGCATAATACGACCAGCTTGGAACCACACCTGCTGTTGCTCCTCGATTTTTGTTTTTGTTTTGTTTTGTTTGATTTTTGAGACAGAGTCTTGCTATGCAGCCCTGGCTGGCCTGGAACTCAGTAGGCAGACTGGGTCAGCCTCAAGCTCTTGGCAATTTTCATACCCCTGACTCCTGAATGCAGGGATTACAAGCACATGCCACCATGCACATCTTTCCTATACTACAGCGAGGTAGACGTAAATGATTGACTACAGTTTCCTGTTCATCAAATGTCTTCATTTCCTCTTGGAATCCTCCCACGTCCCAACCATTTCTAGATTGCCCCTTGTTAGAAGTGATATGTTGTATGCTCTAGAGAGATGCTGACTTTAATTCAAGTCCAAATTAAGAGTAATTAATAAAATCAGCTTCTAAGGGGAAAAGTCATTTTGTACATTCCAATGCCAAATAGTTTGCAATTACTCAAGGCAGTAGGCTGAGAAATAGTTGCATGCCAGGGCCATGCAGGCTACTGAAGACTAAAATGTGTATATTCGTGGGGCTGGAGAGATGGCTCCACGATTAAGAGCACTGGCTGGTCTTGCAGAAGACCTAGGTTTGATTCCCAACACCCACGTGGCAGCTCACAACCATCCATAACTCCAGTTCTGGAAGATCTGATAACCTCTTCTGACCTCTGCAGGCATTGCACATACATTATGCACTTACATACATGCAACCAATACAATCATACACATAAAATAAAAATAAATAAATAAATAAATGTTAATGTGTATATTGTTCCTTCAAATGAGATCAACTACAACCCTTTGAAGAAAAAGCCATACCACCTTCTTCAAACTGGGTTGTTCTCCCTGGAACCTGTTCAATCTGTCCATCTAGCAAAATGTATTTTTCTAGAGTAAAATTATACATAACTGGAGCCCTAGAGGAAAGGCAAATTTTATAAAGAAAAATAAAGACAGAGGAAGAAAGATAAAGTGCATAGAAAATGGACTGTTAGGAGGTAAAGGAGAAGGAGAAGAAGGCCCAACGGTACAGGCCTGATGATGCCTGGCTTCTGAGTGTACAGCCACAGTCATGGGTGGCACGCCATGGAAACAAGTCCCATGGATCCAGGTCCAGGAAGGACCCCCGACAAGCAGCTCTGGAAGACAGTTCTGTGAGGATTATCCATGAAACAGCATATGTACTGTTATCCCGTGCTCTGCCCTCTCAGACTTTGGTCCTGCATCTTTTCTTTGTCTGTGTCCAGATGCCCAAGGCTGTATCAAAACTGAAAGGGAGCTTTCAGTTGCTAAAGAAGTGGTTAGAGGGGCTCTAAATAGGGTCAAGATGTACTGTATGAAATTCACAAAAGTTCAATAAAAAATTTAAAAAGAAAAAAGAAGTGGTTAGATGGGTAGAGGCAGCAGAATGGGGGGGAAATGTTAATGTGTATAGTGTTCCTTCAAATGAGACCAACACCAACCCTTTGAAGAAAAAACATACTGTCTTCTCTTCAGGCACTTAGGAGGTTCCTCGGGTCTTAGTGCTCAGGGATAAAGCCCCAGCTATTCACTTTGCACTGTATGTTATCTTAACAAAGAAGATGCTGAGGAAATATGCCTGTTCTTTCCCAGCAGGGATATATTCCCGTACAAAGAGCATCTTTTTGTTGTTATTGTTGTTGTTGTTGTTGTTTGGTCTTTTTGAGACAGGGTTTCCCTGTACTGGCCTGGAACTCACAGAGATCCACCTGCCTCTGCCTCCCAAGTGCTGGTACTAAAGGCATGTGCTACCACACCCAGCAAGAGCATCTATTTTCTAAATGATTAGTCGTATGTTAGCTTGAGCCCCAGAGTTTAATTTTAAAGGAAATTAAATTGGATCTAAATTATTGAAGTTAAGTGGAGAAACATTTAATAAAAATAATTCACCTCAGAGTTCCCCAGTCCATTAGTGCACACTCTTTTTTTTAATACATTTAATTTAATATTTTTATTTTATGTGTATAGTATATTGCCTGCATGTATGTGAGTGCACCCGTGTCATACAATGCCTTGGAGGTTAGAAGAGGGCTTCAAATTCCCCTGGAACTGGAGTTAAGGATGGTTCGTAGCCACCATGTGGGTGCTGGGAATTGAACCCGGGTCCTCTGCAAGAGCAATGAGTGCTCTTAACCGCTGAGCCATCTCTCCAGCCCAAGTGCACACTCTTATTACATGCATCATGACCGGCTGTTGGTGAGCACTGACTAGTAACACTCATGGAGCCTTTATACCTAGCTGAAAGCTGCTCGTGCTGGTTGGAATTACTTTCGTCCATCGTCCTCAGTCTGAACTATTAATCCATCCTCTATGTCCCTTTCAGAATTTGTTCTAATACAAAGTGTTCTGAAAAATAACAATGACGTACATTTGTGTAGTTGCACGTCACAGAAAACTCTCACAGTCGCTACTGAATTTGCATTATGTAGTTTCACTGGTAAAGCAAATTCTTCATTATAAGTCACCAGACCACGGTTGCTAAATTCATGTAAGTTCTCTTGGCATAGTTCATAATAAATAATACTTTTTGATAATGACACTTTGTAAGATAGTGATGAAACTGTTTTATTGTTGTTTTTTATGTACAATCACTCAGGAAATAAAGCACTTGCCACACAAGCATAAGGACCCGAGTTCAGATCCCCAGAACCCACATAAAAATTGACTGGCTGGCTGCATATCTGTTGTCCTACACTGTTCAGGAGGCTGAGACAGGGAATGTCAGAACAAGCTGGCTGACCAGACTAGTCAAAATGGCAAGTTCCTGGTGAGTGAGTGACCCTGCCTCAATGTGTAAGGTGGAGAATGATAAAGGAAGACACTCAGCATCGACTTCAGGTTTCCGAATGTCCTCACACATGTACAGCCACACACATGTGAACACATATACAGACACACACACATAAACAAAATGTACCATAAGCAGAGCCCTGTCCACTCTGTTCATACTATAAAAACAAGGACTCTAACTAGGCATGATAGTACGTGCCTGTAATCCCAGCACTCTGGAGGCAGAGACAAGAGGATGGCAAGAAGTTGGAAGTCAGCCTGATCTGCATAGTAAGTTCCAGGCTAGCCAGGGCTACACAGTGAGATGCTCTTTCTAAAAAAGGCCATAGATATATAGAAATAACGGTTACTGTAAATAAAGAAACCAACCCAGGGCAACTGAGGCTGTTTAATTTTTTAATTCTATAATTTACATGTATTAACAAATTTAATTATTTTGTCAAATAAGGAACTGCAAGAGAACTACTTGTTAGTTCTCTGGAACCAACCTGCCTTAAAATTATTAAGATGTGTTTAATTGATCCAATTTGAACTGTCAAGACTGAAAGATTTTGCATTTAAAACAGAAGTTTCCCTAAAATAATTCAGTGTAGTATGAGCTTTGTAATAGAGAAGAATTAATTACCTGCTTGGGAAAAGCTCTCAACTGAGGTGGGACCAACTAGGGAAATTCGCCTCTGCTGCTGAAGACAGGTCAGTGCCTAGGACATCAGTCCCCCAAGTATGTATAAACCCAAAATAACTTCCAGTTCTTTATCCAACAACAATGGATAGAGTTTTTATTCTCACTGAAATATGATCTATGAAAGATAATGTCAGGTTGGTGATGTGGTTCAGTGGTAGATCACTTGCAAAGCATGTGTGAGGCATTGAGTTCTATCCTCAGCATTAAGAGGAAAATACAAAGAGAGGAGGAGGAGGAGGAAGATGAGGAGGATAAAGAGGAAGAAGAGGAAGAGGAGGAGGGTGAAGAAGAGGAAGAGGGAGGAGGAGGAGAAGGGAGAGGAGGAGGAGACGGCAGCAAGGGAAAAGTCATCACAAAATGCTTATAAAAGGATAGCGGCACAACATTTTGGGTGACATTCCTAGGAGAATGAGGAGGTAGCTCAACAGTAGAGCTGACAATGCATAGGGCCTTGTGCATTATTTCTACCCTAGGTTAGAATCAGAAAAAAAAGAAACGTGAGCAGGGCATGCTGGCACATGCCTACAAACCCCAGCACCCTGAAGGCTGAGGCAAGATTGAGGATTTGAAGGCAGTCTGGGCTATACAGACCATTTAAAGTGGAGCACTTGCCTAGCATGTGCAAAACCCTGGATTCCATCCCTGGCACTGAAAAAAAAAATCCCTAGAAAATACGCTGGTCTCGTTTTGAATAATATGCCAGCTGTGGGAGCTGTCGATCTGGAAGTTTTTGTAGCTGGCCAACAGGTAGAAATCCAGGGAATATGCTGGTCTCAGTTTTGAAAAATATGCTAGCTGTAGGAGCTGTCAGTCTGGAAGCTGTAGGGCTGGCCGACAGGTAGAAATCCGGGGTGGAGCTGACACAGAGACCAGAGCCAAGCAGGTTCCAATGCCTTCCTCAAATACTGTGGGTAGGGTATTTCTGAAGTAAAATATAATCATTGTCTTCATCGTTTTTGTTTTCTTTGATGTATGTCAGTGTCTTTAGTATATTTTTGGATGCATTCCATGAATTTTTGGTGGTGTTTGGGAGGTTTTATTTGTTTATTGCTTGTATGTTGTTTGTTTGTGACAGGGTCTCACTATGTAGCCCAGGCTGGCTTCATACGTGAGATCTTCCTGCCTCAATCTCCTACATACTAGAATTATAGAACTATGCTGCCATACCAGCAATATTTCATTCTTTTTCTATTTTTCCAAAAGGCAATACATGCACATGGATGTGAACCAGCTATAAAAGTACAGAGTGGAAAGTATCCTGCCACCAGCACAACTGAATTCATCTCATCATTTCTTATAATCCTTCCAAAGTTTCTTTTTATCAATTAGAAACATTTTAGAATGTATTTTTTTATTAGAAGAAGCATTTCATTACAGCTTTAACGTTCTCAATAACAATTTCCAGAGCAAAGATAACATCTCTTTCAAAAGTGGCTAAAAATTTTTAGGTTCACAGTTGAATTAGTGCAGTCATACAATAATGAACTCAGTAAAAGCCCTGTAAGACATAAAATTGGATGAGTTTTTACCCTTTAAAGAAGATCTCCACTTCATTTTAAGATATGCTGTTTCCTACATTTTTTTCAATAAAAATTTTTTT
>NW_008352394.1:852931-855864 GCF_000622305.1 Nannospalax galili | reverse complement strand
TGTCTTCAGGATTTCTGCTGTGGCCCAATTCCAGTGTGGGTCAGAAGTTTTCAGACTTTCTTCTTAGGTCTGGAATCTTCTAATAATGATTTTGCCTCAGGAACTTGGGTGTTGGACTTACCTGAGGTCTTGGCTGTGGCCCTGCCATGCAGGGATGCAAAGGCAGATGGGGTGGGAATAAGCCCCAAGATTTCCCAGGGAATGGATTGAGTAGCTGGGTTGTACTGAATGCAAAGGATCAGGCAGAGGAAAGTAAGCCTCGGAGCCCCAGAAAGAGGCTGTCAGGCCCAGAAAGAGGCTGGCGAGTGTTGCAGGACCAGGGAAGTAGAGGGAAGTGAGGGTGGGGCCAGGTCCAGAGGCGCTGCTCCTGGAGCCCAAGGAAGGCACTAAGTTGGTCTGCGTGAAAAGGGTCAAGAAGCAGTATTGGTTTCCCAGGTGTCTGGGGCCCCAAGACTAGGAATGGCACAGGGCCCAAACTAGGAGTAAAGAACAGCGGGGGAGATGGAAGGGTGAATGAGGCCAGGGGAGTCAAGGCGCGGTCGGCTCCACGATAGACCCACCCCAAGAGGCCTGAGGACAGGAGAGCAGGCCAGGAGAGTTAGCCGGTGTTGCAGGTCCAGGGAAGCAGAGAGAGGCGAGGGCGGGGCCAGGTCCAGAAGCAGTGCTCCTGGAGCCCAAGGAAGGCACCAAGCTGGCCTGGGCGAAAAGGGTCAGGAAGCAGCACCGGTTCCCCAGGTGTCTGGGGACCCAAGACCAGGAATGGCACAAGGCCCAAATCAGGAGCAGAGAGCCTAGTATGTATTTTTTAATTCTCTTTTTCCACAAATGATTGCATATCGTGCAGCCTATTCTTATTGTAATAAAAATGCATTATTTATGCACAATTTTTATCTTGCCTCTTTGCATTCATATTTACAACTGAGAACATTTATTTTATAAAACTATTGGTTCTCAAAACAATTACTCTGTACAAATTTAATGCAATTTCACTTAAAGTCTCAATAGAAATTTTTGTAAGACTGTAATGTTCACACTTCTCCTCCTGACAAGAAGATGCACTTTTTAATTTTATTTATTTATTTATTTTGTCTTTTTGAGACAGGGTCTCCCTGTAGCCCCAGCTGACCTGGAATTTGAAATGTAGACCAAGCTTGCCTTGAATTCACAGAGATCTGCCTGCTACTGCCTCCTGAGTGCTGGGGTCAAAGGCGTGTGCCCAGTGAAGATGCACTCTTAAGCAAGAGTGATTACAATGGTATCCTGAAATTGGGAGTCAGAGGATGCTGGTAGTGCCAGTATTTGGGAGGCTGAGGTGGGAGGATCCCAAGCTTGAGGCCAGCCTCAGCTACCTAGCAAGACCATCCCCAAAACAAAACCACAAAAACATGCTACTAATAAGGAAAAAAAATAGGCTAATGGGTAAGAATAGAGAGTCTACACATTCTGAGATATAGAAGACAATTTACTATTAAGTTGATTATGTAAAGATGCTGATTTTAGAGGTATGAAATGGTTGCAAGTTGGCGATTGCATATAGTCCTAGATAAGCAGCAAAAAGATTGTCTCCCCAGATTGACCCTTCATTTGGAAGGGGAAAATATGGGCTGGAGCCTTATCTCCTATCAAACAAGAAAAAAAGTTATTTAATTAATTATATTAAAGATATTGGATTGACAAGATGTCTCAGTGGGTAAAAGTGCTTGCTGTTCAAGCCTGATGACCTGAGTTCAGTCTCCAGAAGGAAAAAAACTAACTCCTGAAAGTTGTCCTCTGATCTCCACAGATGTGCTCACATACACACACACTAATAATAACAATTTTTAATTTTTTAAATGTGTCCATATTAAAAATGTAAATATACATATATTGGTTATAATAGCCAGTACAGTGGATAAAAGTTTCTTAAAAATCATTGCTTAAAATTTTTGTGAAAGTCAAAACAAGGGTTTCTAGTTGCGTAGGTCTTCCTCAAAGAATGGCCCAGGTCCAGGTACTTTGCATAGTGTGGCTCCACCATCTTAAGCAAACGATTCTCCATTTTCCCTCCAACCATAGAAAGTCCCTATTGCTGAAGACACCACACACTCTGGATACAGGACAAAGAAACCAAACTGGAACTGAACTGGACCTTCCTTCCTGCTGGAGCATTCCAGTGTCACAGTGTGCTTTGCAGGCTGCTAGGGGATTAAAAATCATCACTCAATTGTAGGTCTCACATGCTATAATACTGAACTGCCTGACAAAATATACCCAGTGGTACAATAGTGGTGTGAATGTCCTGGGGGTAACAAACCACTTCTGGCTTGGATTTAGAGCCCACTGGATGGGAAGAAATACATGCTTGGCATGGTTCTGGTCAAAAGTCTATGGCTAGAGCAGTCAAGCCCTGTGGGGGAACTATTACTGATGATGTATCAAATAGACATATAGTTAAACCACCTTCAGAACATTTATGTTTAGACCCATTGACTAGCCTTGATCGGAGAAGCCTCTTGGCAGTGAGTAGTGGTCAAAGCAGGGATTCATAACTGACCAAAGTGCTGAGAATATGTGGCTGCTGAGTGCTCAGCCCCAAACAGGACATTTATGGCACCCCTTGTAGCCTGGGGAACATGGCAGGAGAAGGGATGGAAAGACTGTGGAGCCAAAGGACAGAGAGGAGTGAAGTGGGGCACTATTACCTGGATATGACCATTGTAATCAGGAACACACAGCAATGTGACTGCCTACATGAGGGCTTGGAAAACAAAGGAAGAAAGGAAAAGAAGAATAGGAGGTGGGCATGGTGGCGCACACCTTTAATGCCAGCTCTCAGGAGGCAGAGGCAGGCAGATCTCTGTGAGTTCAAGTCCAGCCTCGTCTACATAGTGAGTTCCTGGCCAGCTGGGGCTACAGGGAGATCCTGTCTCAACCAAAAAGAAGAGGAGGAGGAA
>NW_008352394.1:814084-852797 GCF_000622305.1 Nannospalax galili | reverse complement strand
CAGAACTCATAAACTTCTACATAGTATGTGAGCCATAAGGAGAAGAAAACTCGACAGATGGACAGAACTTACACTTATAACATTGTCTGTGTGTGCATGTGTGTGTTTGTATGTGTGTTTGTGTGTATGTGTTTATGAGAGAAAAAGTGAAAGAGAGAGCAGAAGCAAGAGGAGGAGAAGGAGGAGGAGAAAGAGGAGGAAGGAGGGAGGGAGGACTAGTTAGGAAGAGGTGATCAGTGAGAGGGGGATGAAAGAAGGTAATGGGAGATAAATGTGATCACAATGTGATACTGTCAAAAAAGCAAACACATTTCACAAAGCTGCACTTCTGGAGACTTTTAGAGAACTCTCTTACCCCAATTTTTAAAAAGGGGTGGGGGCAAGCAAGAAGGGCTTGGTGGTGCATGCCAGAGTGGCCGCACTGGGGGTGAGTCTACAGAGTGAGTTCGAAGACAGCCAGGGTTAGAGAACAAGACAGAGACAGTGACAAAACAAAATGGAAAGTGAGAGACACAGAGCGAGGAAGCGAGCAAGAGAGAGAGAAGCAAAGGAAATCCATCCCTTTGGTGTGCCTTAAGAGGGTCATTTCGGTCTGCAGGAGAAAGCAGAGATGGAAAGCCCGCTGCTTTTAAGTAGGGAGGTTTTTCCATGTGGCCTTGTGCATCTCTGGAAATGCTGTCGTGCTGATGTCAATCTTTGTTAAATCACTGATCAGCCCTTTGCAGAGTACATTTTTTAATGTAGTATTTCTATTGCCTCCCCCCTTACCCCTACTTGCTCTGCTGAGGCTATGTTCACACTGAGTGGGAGGAATGAAGGGACAGCTGCACTGTGTCTCTTAACCAGGAACCTAGTAGGCCCCACTTTACTAAAAAGAAGAAATCAATTTTTAGTTTTACAAGAGAGAAAGCCATTTAGAATGAAATATTTTAAATGCCTATTTAAATGCAAATTGAGCTACAGCATTTTCATGTCAATTGATGTAAGAATTTCATTAAACTATTAGCATGTGCTATGTAAACTTTTTGTTTTAAAAGCAGATAGTCACAAATAAAACATGTTCTGAATTTCATAGTGGTTACCAAAAAATGTAGATCATTATATCTTTGGTAATATTTGCCTGAAGGACTAGTTTATTTTTAAGCATTAAAACTATGATGGCTTCCTTCCCCATCCAAGAAAAGTCAAGACAATGCCTTGAGAAATTCTGATTTTACAGGCTTCCCACCCCACTAGACCCGAGAACCAGCATGAGCACTAACTGACTGAGGCCACGAAGGAATCTGAAAATGACAGAGAACTAGCACTCACTGACTACAGCACACATCAGGTGTTTCCTTCTTCAAATTCTGTCAGTTTCCACCATCACCTAAGGAGGGAAGCAAGTAAACGTTCCTGTTTTATAGATGAGAAAAGCAAGAATCAGAGAAGCCACAGCTTACTCACCTCCTAACTGGTGAGTTGTAAATAGAGGATTCACAGCCCATGGGCATCATTTCAGAGCCCACAGCCCTAAGCACTCCTGTAAACTGGCCTCACGTACATCCAGTCAGGTAGGCCCTTCTGGTCATGTGCTTTTCCCCTACCTGCAGAAGGCCAAGAGCACCTCGGGTTCTACTAGTAACTAATGGCTCTTTGTCAGTGGAGTAATTTTCGGAGGAAGAAAGGGATAGAACAGCAGCTGACCATGACAGGACACGCCACCTAATCCCTGCATCAGATCATTTGACTAGGCTCCTCTTTGAGTCTACCAATCCCCTCTTCTGTTCAGGGAACATCCCCATGTTATACACAGACGTACAAGGAAAAATGACAGGATTCGAGGGAAGTCTGCCCACCAACACTCCCCTTCCCTCTTTTAACAGGTAACTGAGTCTTTAGTTCACTATGAAAGAGTGAAATAATAGTAGAAAGAATGTAAGGGAAGGGACGCAGATCACCTAGGATTAATTTTTAAATAGTACCATGCTGGAGGGAGTAGCACATGGTTGTAATCACAGCACTGGGGAGACTGAGACAGGAGGATCACAAGTTGAGGCCAGCCTGGGCTCCTATGGAGACTCCATCTCACTAAATTAATTAATTAATTTCATTAAGTAAACACTTGATAATAGCAGAACTTCCTGTAGTAAGACTTGAGTATCAGAAGAGGAAGAAGGCTGGAAAATAACACAACGGTGCCTGTTTAGTACTGCTTACCCACATCATACAGACATCACCAATGGAAACCAGCACAGTTTACTTCTAAATTAGTTCACAATAATCTTCTCAGTACAACACTGTGCTTGGAACACCTGGTTTCCCCATTTCAGGAATAAAAGAGTATATGAATCCTTCTGAGATGAAGAATGTCCTGGGTCCATGGAGAATGGAAAAGTATGTATGTAGAGGGAGGACTGGGCACCCAGTGATGCAGTTAGCCAGTTGCTCAGTTTTTCCTGGAATCTCTCAGTACCATGAGTCACAACATTGCCCACCAAAGACAGATGTCTTTTGGCTTTGTGTGTGGTCTTGACGTTGTCCCTTTTCTATTCTTCTGGGTGTGCATATTCTGGGAGGAAAGTTAGGTCTGAGATTACCTTACAGTTCTATAACTTCCATAGGTAGGAAAGCTTTTGAGGAAAAATGGTTAGCTATCTACCCTATGTCCCTACCTCATAGAACTCCTTTTGGAACTGTCTGTGGGTATCATTTTGGACAGCACTAAATGGTATTTTATACTCAAGACATCATTTCTAGACTCACCACCATCTCAACTCTCAGCCCAGCCTGGGTCTCTGGGATCATTTCCCTCTCTAGACTTGTAGTCTGGAGCTCCATCCCTGAGACTCCCTAGTGCTCCACCATCTTAGTCCTTAGACTCACTTCCTCAGGTGATGAGGATCCTATCCTATCCCCATCTGTGTGCCCCTCCAACCTTGGCAGGGTAAGTTACTCTCTGCCATCTGAGCTCTCAGCCCTACCTGGATCTCTGGGATCCTTCCCCTCCCCAGACTTATGGTCCTGAAATCTCCCCCTGCACTCTGCCATCTGAGCTATGAGTGCCCCAGACCTGAGAACTCCCACCCTAACCTACCAGCCAACCTGTTCACCTAGCAGCGCCCCTCATACCCTGCTGATCCAGGACCCTGTGCCATCAACTTGGAATCTTGGCTCCAAAGTTCCACCTGTCTCTACCTGAACTGAGACCATTTCTTTTGCTCCAGTTGTACATCAACATGAAATGGTCCCAAAACTGAGCACCAAGTAGTACTCAGCTGAACCGTGACTTGACAAGTTGGGAAAACAACAAACAAGATTAAAAACAAATATTCAACAAGGACAAAATCACCACCACATGAGTCCAGATGCCCAGATGTCAGTGAAAAAACACAAACACCATGAATAACCAAGATAATATATCTACTACAGAAATTAACAGCCCCATTGCAATGTTTTCTAAGAATGACAACCTGGTGGACGCACAAGGCAATTATTTTAAAAAAGCAATGATAAATATGTTCAAGGAACTCAGAAAGGATGTGAATAAAAGACTGAATGAGTGGGAAAGGAGGACAGGAGGGTTATCCAAAGAACTATGGGAATAAAAGGGGAAATTTTTTGCTGATACACAGGGATTTTTAAAAAAGCCTTAAGTACAGAAGGAACCCTATGGGCATGGAAGAAAGCCCTCCCAAAGGCCATATGGTTGTTAAATGAAAATCCCAGTACCTGGGGTGGGTTGCCCCCCTATGAGCTGTTGGCCAGAGGTGCCCTAGAGATCCCCAAAGCAATAAAGGCCATTGCCAATAATGTTGGTTGTACACCAGAAGTGGACAGTAAAACCCTATTGCTGAAGACTCTGCATGATGTGAGCATAGGAGAGGGAGGAATCAAGTTTAGACTAAGCTGGAGACCTGCCACTGGATGGGTGGCTTTCACAGTACCAGAGGAGCTATGCAGATGGCTGGGGGAGAATTGTCCCCTATAATTCTGCTCAACCACAGACCCCGCATGCTGCACTATCAACATTACCAAAGAAGATGTTCCTGTTGGTGCAATAGTGGTGCATCTAGTGTATGTACAACTACTAAATTTTCGAGTGGATACAATGCCCACTCCTGGGGGTGGAACACACATCTAGTACTGTAGACCAGGCCAATCCCCTGTGGCAGGAGAGGATATAGGCCCCAGTGGGGAAGCCACTGCAATTGTTAGATGGATGTGATGCACCTGCTAAAGTACCATCCAAACATTTGTGTTTATACCCATAGGTTAAGTTATTATAACTATCACTGTTTAGATGCTCTTGCTTCTTGATGGTTCTGTTTTTATAGTAGATGAGCCAACAGTCCATGGAAAACAGATGAAGTTCAGCACCTTGCCACAATGGGAGGAAGATCATCCCATACCTATCACCCCCTCCAACACTCAGGGACTTTCACAGAAGACGTTGGTGGAAAGACTGTAAGAGCCAGAGGAAAGGGTAGAGTATTACCTGGAAGTGTCCTCTGACCACTATGCTGGCAAATTATAGTCATACCTCCTTTCCATGCTCATCAAGGAGTTGAGGGGGGAGTCAGTTACCCCACCCACCCAATCAGTTGATCTTAGCTGCATGAGGGGGAGGGGCTAAGAATATATAAGCCGAGAATGCCATGAGGCACCTCTCTGTCTATTTTGTGTGACTGTCGGGAAGTCACAGGATCTGTATTTGGGTATGAATTTTCCAGCACAGCTGTAAATGGGGGTGGGGGTGCCCGCTCCTCTGTAAGTAAACCCCTATCCTGTGTTCTGTTAGCAAGCCCAATAAATTCATTAGGATTTTCAAAAAATAAAAGTGCATCCCTCAACTCTCACCAGTGAAGCCTCCTTATATAACAGGGTGCAATGCACACAAAAGGCCACAACTGGCCAACATTTAAAGAATAAGAGACTGAAGAGTGTGTGTCACATCCACCCATGGCTCAGGGACCATCTGAGAAGATGGGGCAGGAAGATTGTAAAAGCCAGAGTTGTTCCATGCACATAGGGAAGCAGAGGCTTTCAGGCCACTGAAAGCCTGCACATATGAACTTTACAGCATTGATGGCATCAAGCACAGGACCCATGCCAACTCAATCAGACAAGGGCCCAGAGTGGAGTGAGGGAAATGGATGGTAGTTCTGGAATTATTGGAGACTGATCACTACTGGGTGAGGGAAAGTAGTGACATCAACAATCTCTAGATAGGTGGACTAGACTCCAGTGGATGAATTTGCACTGAAGGACATCTGGGTAAAAATGCTTGACTGGATATAACTTAACATGTATAACAGAATACATGAGATGCAGTGATGGGTGGGGGTAGGGGACTATGGATGGTGGAGGGGGGTCTAAATTTGATTAAGCACTGTTATATGACATGTACAAAAGCTCAATAAAAAATTTTTTTTTTAAAGACTGAATAGCCGGGTGTGGTGGCGCACGCCTGTAGTCCCAGCACTTGGGAGGCAGAGGCAGGCAGATCTCTGTGAGTTCAAGGCCAGCCTGGTCTACATAGTGAGTTCCAGGACAGCTGGGGCTACAGGGAGACCCTGCCTCAAAAAGACCAAAAAAAAAAAAAAAAAAAAAGACTGAATGAAGGCTATGAAAACACAGTGGAAAGAAAGAAATAAGTAAAACAATTCAAAACATGAAACTAGAATTCAATAAAGAGATAGAATCTCTGAAGAAAAGCCAAAGTGAAATAAAACTTGAAATAAAAAAACTCAGGAACTCAAACAAAAAGTTTAAAGAGACAGTAAGGAAGTGGAGGGCCAGGTGTGGTGGCACATGCCTTTAGTAGCAGCCCTTGGGAGGCAGAGACAGGTGGGTCTTTGTGAGACTGAGCCCAGCTTAATTTACATAGTGAGTTCCAGGTCAGCTGGAGCTACAGGGAGACCCTTTCTCAAAAAGACCAAAAAAAAACTAAACAAACAAAAGAGGAAGTGGAGGAAATGAAACAGAGAAAATGTTAAATCTTGAAGACAAGCTTGGGGAAATTATTTGATTGCTCAATCAAAGAAAATGTCAACTCTAAAATAACCCAAGACTAGAACATCCAAGACCTCTGGAATACTGTAGAAAGACCAAATCTATGAATCATAGGCATAGGAGGAGGAGGAGGAGGAGAAGGAACCCAGTGTAGAAAATATTTTTAATAAAATCCTAGAAGAAAATTTTCTGTGCCTAGGAAAAGAGAGACCTATCAAGGTTCAAGAGGCATACAGAACACCAAGTAGACAGGACCAGAAAAGAAACTCCCCACCGGCTTTAGACATGCCTGGACATGCCCTGGCATGCCCTGACCCCCACCTGCTATTCCCCCCCTGTAGGACCCCCAGACTGGGGTACCCAACGTTCTCGGGAGGTTGCACCCCAATAACTCAGTCCTCAAATCAGAAGATGCAACAAGCATAAGGATTTATTGGCGTTTTGCAAAACAGACTCCCACCTCACTCGGAGGACAGAAGTCCAGAGCCCAGTTTACAGGTTTTTTTTAAAGACAAGCGGTGGCTATGTGCCAAGCAGAGGTAGGGGGAATTTCTGGGATGATTTCCAACTTGGGCAGAGGAGCATGAAAAAGGTCAGCTCAGCTTGTTCTTAGCATTTAGAATTATTTTTTATTTTTACTTCCTTGTACAGTTTTTCTCAGGCCTGGGGGATTTTAGTTTAAATCCATTATTCTGGGGGCTTTGGATCCATCAAAAGTTGTGGGAGAGAAAGATCAAGTCACATACAAAGGCAGGCCCACCAGAATAATAGCTAACTTTTATTTCTTTTTTTAATATTTTATTTATTATTTTATTTTTATTACTGTATTGCCTGCATGGAGGTAAGTGCACCCGTGTTATGCAAGGCTGGCAGAGGACAGAAGAAGATATAGGATCCCCTGGAACTGGAGTTACAAACAGTTGTTAGCTGCCATGTGGGTGCTGGGACTCGAACCCAGGTCTTCTGCAAGAACAGCCAGTGTTCTTAACCACTGAGCCATCTCTCCAGCCCATAGCTGACTTTTCACTGGAGACTATAAAAGCCAGAAAGGCTCAGACCTATATCCTACAATTCGTGGAAGAACACAGATTCCAGTCCAGACTACTATCCCAACAAAACTATTAGCTGTAATTGAAAGAGAAAGAAAAACTTTCCATAACAGGAACGCATTTAAGGAATTTATGTCCATGGAGCCAGCTCTACAGAGACCATACAATGGAATACTTGTGTCAGAAGAGAAGATAAAACACTCTCAAGAGGGCACAAAGAATAAATAAATTATCCCAGCACAATCAACCAAAAGAAGTCTAAGAAAACAGCACTACAACACCAACATAATTAATAAACAGTAGTTAATAATAGCCCTCAATATTAATGGTCTCAACTTCCCAGTAAAAAGACACAGACTAGCCAATTGGATTAAAAAAACAGAATCCAAGCCGGGCATGGTGGCACACACCTTTAATCCCAGCACTCAGGAGGCAGAGGCAGGCAGATCTTTGTGAGTTCAAGGCCAGTCTGGTCTACATAGTGAATTCCAGGTCAGCTGGGGCTACAGGGAGACCCTGTCAAAAGGACCGAAAAAAAAAACAGAATCCATCAAGTTACTGCCTCCAAGAATTACATCTCACCAATAAGGAGCAACACCACCTTACAGTAAAAATTTGGAAATAGATATTCCAAGTAAATGGAACTAAGAAACAAGCAGGTGTAGCTATTCTAATATCCTACACAATAGACTTCAAAGTAAAACTAGTCAGAAGAGATAGGGAAAGTCACCTTATACTCATTAAAGGAAAAATCCACCAAGAAGATATTACAATCCTAAATATATATACACCTCACACAGGAACATCTAAACTTGATTAGCTTTAAAATCTCACATTGACTCCAACACAGTGATAGTTGGGTAACTTCAATACCCCACTGTCACTAGTAGACAGGACAATCAAACAAAAACTAAACAGAAATCCTGGAGTTAAATGACACCATAAATCAAATGGACTTTACAGACATCTACTGAGCATTCCACCCAAACACCAAAGAATACATTTTCTTCTCAGTGGCCCATTCAACTTTCTCCAAAATCGACCACATATTAAGACATAAGCAAGTCTCCACAAATTTATGAAAATTGAACTATCATCTTATATTCTATCCAACCACAAAGAAATAAAGCTAGATGTCAACAACAGTAAAAATGGAGGAAATGCCAGGCGTGGTGGTGCACGCCTTTAATCCCAGCACTAGGGAGGCAGGGGCAGGCAGACCTCTGTGAGTTCAAGGCCAGCCTGGTCTACATAGTGAGTTCCAGGACAGCTGGGGCTACAGGGAGACCCTGTCTCAAAAAAGACCAAAAAAAAAAAAATGGAAGAACGTACACAAATTTTTGAAAGCTAAACAACACATTACTGAACGAAAATTGGATCACAAGAGAAATAAAAGAAATTAAAATTTCCTAGACTAAATGAAAATGAAAACACAATATACTGTGAAGACAGTTCTATGAGGAAAATTTATAGCATTAAGTGCCTACGAAAGAAAATTAGAAACATACCATATAAATAAGTTAATGATGCACCTGAAAGTCTTAGAAAAACAAGAACAAATAATACCTAAAAGGAGCAAATGGGAAGAGATAAATAGAATCAAAGCTGAAATTAATGAAGTAGAAACAAACAAAAAATAATAATACAAAGGATCAATGAAGAGTTGATTCTTTGAAAAGATTAACAAGGTTAACAAAACTTTAGCCAAATTAACTAAAAGAGAAGGAGAATCCAAACTAACAATCTCAGAGATGAAAAGGGAAACATTACAACAGATCCAGAGGAAATTCAGAAAACCATAAGGATGTACTTTAAAAATCTGTATTCCAGAGGCTGGAGAGATTGCTCAGTGGTTAAGAACACTGGTTGTTCTTGCAGAAGACCTGGGTTCGAATGAATCCCAGCACCCACATGTCTGGTTTGGAATTTTCAGAAAAAACAACACATGGAACACCTATATTGCTATTTAAAATATTTAGTGCTTTGGGGAACATAACAGTCATAGAAACCTGCCTGTCTAAAGCTATGGTACACTGGGCTGGTGAGATGGTTCAGCGGTTAAGAACACTGTAAGTTCTTGCAGAAGACCCAGGTTCAAATCCCAGCACCCACATGGCAACTAACAACTGTCCATAACTCCAGTTCCAGGGGATCCAACAGCTTCTTCTGTCCTCCACAGGCATTTGCCTACAATGCACACAGGTGCACTTGCCTACATGCAGGCAATATATGCATACATATAAAATAAAAAATAAATTTAAATTTTTTTTAATTTGAAAAAAAACTATATTCCACTAACCTAGAAAATCTAAAAGAAGTGAATAAATTTCTAAATATATATGCCTACTAAAATTAATCAAAATAACATGAATAATTTAAACAGATCCATAACAATGAGATATAATAATTTAAAATCTCCCAAGTAACTCCAGGTATGGTGTCTCATGCTTTAATCCCACCCTTCAAGAGGCAGAGGCAGGCGGATCTCTATGAGATCAAGGCTAGCCTTGTCCACATAATGACTTCCAGCCAGTCTGGGACTAGGGATACCCTGTCAAAAAAAAAAAATCTCTCAACTAAAAAGAGCCCAGGACCAGATGGATACAGAGCAGAATTCTACCAAACCTTCAAAGAAGAAACTAATAACTCCTCAAATTATTCCATAAAGTAAAAAAAGGAACACTCTCAAATTCCTTCTATGAAGCCAGTATTACTCTAATACGAAAACCAGACAAAGACCCAGCAATAAAAGAAATTATAGGCCAATCCCTCTGATGAATATAGATGCAAAAATTCTCAATAAAATGATCACAAACAGAATCAAAGAGCACATCAAAAAGATTATCTAACATGATCAAGTTGACTTCTTTCCAGAGATACAGGGATGGTTTAACACACATAAATCAATAAATGCAATCCACCACATAAATAGAATCAAGGCCAGAAGCCCCAAGATCATCTCATTAGATGCAGAAAAGGCCTCGAGAAAAATCTAACATCCATTCATGATAAAAGTCATGGAGAAGCTAGGCATACAGGGGACATATCTTAACATAATAAAATCAATTATACCACATCATATTAAATGGAGAAAAGCTAAAAGCATTCCCAAAAGTCAGGAACAAGACAAAGATGTTCACTCTCTAGAGCAGTAAGATAAGCAAAGACGATAAAGGGGATATAAATTAGAAAGAAAGAAGTCAAAGTACCTTTATTTGCAGATGATATGATTCTATACACAAAAGACCTGAAAGACTCCACAAGAAAACTCTTAGAGCTGATAAATACATTCAATAAGTAGCAGTATATAAAATCAACAGGCTCAAATCAGTAGCCTTCCTATATGCCAGCAACAAACATATCAAGAAAGGAATCTGGGAAACTATCCCATTCACGATTGCCTCAAAAAACATAAAATAGAGGGCAAAAAAAAAGATGGTGGCAAAATGAGATATTCCCAGAGAAGTCAGTCTCAGAGCCCAGGGTGTGCCAGCTCCCAAGAGACTGAGTGCATGTGCTGGACTGTGTGAGGAAATGTATCAGGCAAGATGAATGTTTCCCTGACCATAGGTGTTTCTATATTGATCTAAGAACTCTGAACTCAGAGCTGGGCAAGAAAGGGAAGAAAGAAAGAAAAGAAAGAAAGAGAGAAAGAGAGAAAAAGAGAGAGAGGGAGGGAGGGAGGGAGGAAGAGAAAGAAAGAGAGAGAGATAGAACTGAGAGCCAATAACTGATCAAAATGCAAGAAACATGGGCTGCAAAATGCTTGTCCCTGAATAGGACACCTATATCAAACTTCTTCCTCCCAAGGCTCAAGAATCATTGCAGAAGATGGGACAGAAAGATTGTAAGAGCCAGAAGTAGTGGATGACTGCAAGACAACAGAGTTTTCCAGACAGCTGGTCAGTTACTCATATGAACACACAGCAATGGTGACAGCATGCACAAGTCCCATGCAGCTTCAAACCAGACAAAATTTCCAGCATAGACATGAGGACAAGAAACCCCAACCCAACCTATGGAACTTTTGGCAGCCAACAGTTGTTCGGATGGAGAGAGACAGTCTCCTTCAAGGATGGGACTCGGTAGATTAACCAAGCTGCAGTGGATGGACCCACAATGAAGGACATTTGGGGACACAAATTAGAACTCTATTTTTTTTAAAAAAAGACAAAATCTTATTAACGTAAATCAGAAAACATTTTTATATGACTACAAGAGAGTTTCTTTTAGTTCAAAGTCCTACTGAAAAATACACATTCAATAAATGTACCAGTTCATGTGCATGTGTGTAACTGAAGGCTGTATAACAAACACACGGTGCCAGGCAGGAAAAACCTCCCTTCAAGGTATTGGTCAGGATAGTCCAAGAGACTCCCAAAATAACACAGACTATTGCCACAGCCCTTGACTGCTTCCCAGAACTTGAAGATAAGACCATATTGCTGAAGACAAGCCACGCTTCAGACACAAGACTTGGAGTAATTGAACTGGAACTGACCTGGAAGCCTCTCCCTAAAGACTAGCTTTCATGGTATCAGAGGATACTACACAAGCTGCCAAGGGAGAAAACTAAGCAACAGTCCTACCCAGTTGCAAAGCCTAATAGACAACGACTGGCCCAGCAAATAATCGCTACTGGTGCAGTAGCAGCACTTTTATCTTGGGGTAATCAACAGATATCTAATTGGAATTAAGATACACTCAGTGGAAGGGAACTCGTGTAGTACTGTAAACATAGTCAAATAGACAGGTCATATATCCTAGAGAAAAAGCTACTTTTGCCACATCCCTAGACCAACAAAATTTCTTACTTTATTCTAAATATGCAGTCTTGTAATTAGATTTTTACCTTTATTTTAATTTTTTTATTTTGTTTTGTCTTTGTTTGGGGTGTTTATTTGTTTGAGAGAGAGTCTTATTGTCTTCACCTTTATTTTGAAAAAGCCAGTTTTCTGAAATAAAATTTTTATTGGCTTCTCTTTGCTTAGTGTCGTATTAGTATGTAAGTTCTAATTTCCTTTATGCAGGTTTAATGTGGTAAAGTATAATCTTCCCAATATGAGAGAATAGTTTAAATTAATTTATCTTTAAAAATTAATTAAAAATAAAAGTTTGACCCCAGCAGGTAAATGGATGGAACTATAAACTGTTATACTAAATGAAGTAACACAGGCTCTCCCTCGTATGTGGATCCTAGCACCAAATCCTTGTAAGTTAGTGTGTATCCAGACATAACTACAGGAACCAGGATAATGAAAGGAACTAAGGAGGTAAAGGAAAAGAAAGAACCTGAGAGAGAAGAACAGTAGGAAACAGGTGTTAATAAGGAAGATATAGATAAAAATGGGGTTATTTAAATGGGAGGGGGAGGGAGGGTTATACAAGGAAACTTGGGGATAAAGGGAAAGAAGGAGCTCAAGAGAGGTGGGACCATAGGAGAAAGGCTATTAATAGGGAGAAATAGGGAAAATGGGGGCACTTTAAATGGGGAAACCATGGTGGAAGGGTTAGACAGTGAGAAAGATAAACAATGCCTAGCTAGTTTTTAAAAACCAGAGGAATCATGTTAGTCCAACAACCTACTGACAAATTATACATGCTAATTCAAGGAACAAAATATATGTCTAGTCAAAGTTTATCTGAGACTGTTTGGATTTTGCCCAAGCTTTACTACTTAGCACATGGACCAGTAGAACTAACCTTCTTGGATGTTTAACAGCCATACTTTGAGGCCTATACTAATCTGGTCAGAGAGACTTAAAGGACAGTTTTTGCTCCTTGCCCTCCAAGGTTGACTAAGTTCTAGGGGACTATTAAGCATCTCTCAAAATGTCCTATAACTGTGGTGCGTCACCTGTCCTCTTGTTCAGGAAGACTGTGGAGACCCCACCAGATAGACTTGAACCAGTGTCCAGACTACAAAGATGAGGGTCACCACAGAGGAAACATTCCCTCCATGCCTCCAAGTGAAGCCAGCCATGGTCAGGCAAGACCTTTGACTTATCTCCACATAGATGGAACTGGTAAAAGAAAGGAGCCAGGGGTTCCTCCCAAGCCCATATGATCCCTGAGGAACAGATCCTCAAACGACCTTAAGAGTAAAAATAAATTGGTTTATTTGGGCCAACTGTATGGTCTTAAACATCCAAAAGGAATGTATAACCAAAGATTAAAGAGTCCATTGTATAGCTAAAGGCTATATAACAAGAAAAAGTGCCAGACAGGAGAGACCTTCCTTTGAGTTCCTGGCTAGGGTGGTCCAAGAGACTCCCAAAATTACTCAGGCTACTGCCACAGCCCTTGATGGCCTCCCAGAACTTGAAGGTAAGACCCTACTGCCGAAAACAGAACATATGTCATCGGACACAGGATTTGGAGAAATGGAGCTGCAACTAACCTGGAAGCCACTTCCCCTGAAGGTGAATTCTCACAGCCTTGGAGACTCTATGAAAGTGCCAAGGGAAAACATCAACAGATGACCCAGCACCAGCTTCAGGAACAAATAACCACATCAATGGCCAGCACAGCACACTCCATTGGTGTAGCAGTGGCACTTTTGTTTTGGGAGCAATCAATAGCTACCTAATTTGACTAAAAGCCCACTAAAAGGGAGGAAACTCAAGTGTGGTACTGTAACATACACATGGCTGGAGTGGTCACAGATCTTAGAGAAAACCCAAAACTCTCACCATCACTAGACTAATGTGATTTCTTACTATGTGAAAAATATGTATCCTTATATTTACAGACAAATATCCCAGTCACCACTCATCAAAGAAGTTCATTTTGCAGCAGTCAGAAACCAATACCAAGTACCACAACTGGTCAGACACAGACATTGTCTATGAATTGCCCAGGCCTAGGGGACACATATGCAATGCAACCTCTACACCTAAGGCTCATGGAACATAGAAAAGGGATAAGGAATCCGTTCTCAATAATGAAGCTCTCTCATGCAGCGGAGAGCCAGGAACACAAAAGGTCACAAATGGCCAAAGTGTAGAGATCAAGAGTCTGCTAAATAATGGTCCTTGGACAGGACCCCTTTATTAAACTTCATCTACCCAAGGCTCAGGGACCATCGTGGAAGAGAGAGCAGAGAGATTTTAAGAGCCAGGGAGGGTGGGCAGGACCATATGGAAACAGAGTCCTATAAGCTCCTGGGAACCTGCTCATATGAGTCTATGGCAATGGTGTCAGCATACAGAAGTCCCATGCAAACTCAGGCAGACAGTAACCCAGCATAGAACTGGGAAAATGAAGGGCAGACTCCAATCTTAGCTAAAGGAATATTGACAACTGATTGCTGCTAGATGAGGAAGAGCTGATCTTCCTAAAACAAGGAACTCTAGATAGGTTGACTAGACTCAGAAGATGGACTTGCACTGGGGAATGGCTGGGGGCACTGATAACACAGTGGGCAGTAACAGGGATGACAGAGTATATGGGCTCCAGTGGAGCGGGGCACTATAGGAAGGTGCCATTTTGGGATGGGGGTATAAAGATGATTAAGATTGTTTGGGATGTTCTGTATGAAATACACCAAAAAATCAATTTAAAATGTAAAAAATAAAAAGAAACGATACTCAGTGTGCTCCCCCTTCCTGTCCTTTCTGTGCTCATGGTGCACATGAGCAGCCTGGCAAATGCTCTTAAGAGCATCAACAATGCTGAGGAGAGAGGCAAAGCCTAGGTCCTTGTCAGGCTGTGCTCCAAAGTCATCTTCCACTTCCTAATTTTGATGGTAAAGCATGGTTACATTGGGGAATTTTAAATCATCAATGATCACAGAACTGGGAAAATCATTGTGAACCTCACAGGCAGGTTAAACAAGTATGGTATGATCAGCCTCAGATTTGATGTGCAGTTCAAAGACCTAAAAAAAAAAATGGCAGAGAATTGCTCCCATCCTGTCAGTTTGGTTTCATTATGCTGCCAACCACAGCTATCATCATGGACCATGAAGAAGCAAGATGAAAACACACAGGAATGAAATTCTGGAATTCTTTTTCTATGGATGTAAAACATAGTATAAATAAAATACCTCAGGGAAGGTGGGAGACCTTATTGACAAGTAGGGGGAGTAGAAATGAATGTCTCAAAAGGAGAGTACACAGCCTCCTCTTCGGTTTCTTCTATAATACTCTAGAATGTTCCTGCCACTGGTAAGAAGTGGCATAACCAATAGGTCATAAGTATTTTATATGATCATAACAAAGACTTTAAAGATAGAAAGTTGTCCACTCTGGGAACTCATAGATCGAGGCAAAATTTAGCAAGCTTGTTCCATGGTGTCTTGCCCACTCAGCAGAGCTGAAAATCTAGAAAGAATGCATGTGTCAGCTCTTCGAGGATTTTGAGACTAAAAGCAGGCTGATCCAGAAGGAAGGTCAGAATTGGAAGAACAAACAACCAGGAGAACAGCAAATTAGTTCATATTTTCCAGTTATCACTCATCCTGATACAAAGTAGACCCAAACCCAGAAGTGGGTGGCTGGAAGTTAACAAAGAACTCCAGAAGCAGCCCTATACTTCTGGTTCAAAGAATGGGACAAGAAACTCCTCAAGATCAGAATGAGGAACGACTCCTGCTCCTTCCTTTTCTTTTCCAGTCCGCTCTGTCATGTCCAAGCCCCACCGTGGGAGTCCCTGAAAACGAAAACCCCAGATTTCTGGCCAGAAAAATGTAAACAGGCTCAGGGAATCTGAAAGAACCAGAGAGGCCACAGAAAGGAAGAAACTGAGGAAAATGACCGCATAGATTTGTTTATGAATTCCTGGGCTCACTCCACAGTGAACACATCCAACATATAGGCAGTCTGGGCATAATGAAGGAAGAGGACAGGAAATAGAGTTAACTAAAAGAATATGAGGTCTTCATAAAGCAAAGTTGTAAGGGTCAGTGTTCGCTTGATGGAGCTTTCTAACTCCACTAGGTTCTCTAGCCATAGTACAATCCCCTACTCTAAATGGAGGGATACAAAATGTGATTAATATAATACACACAGAGCTCCACACAGATGTCCCAGAACCTTACCAGGTAATAAAAATAATGACAATTAAAAAAATAGGCAGAAACTTTCTCAGAAGCCCCAACTGGGGCAGTTACCTGGGATTTCTTTTCTCCCCACACACATATCTGAGTAATTTAGGACTGCAGTATGCCTAGCACACTCTACTTAGCACCTGCTCTTACAGGAAAAGAACATCATGAAAAAATACGAAAATTGCAACTGGAGCCACTATGTAGGCTGCTTAGCCTATGGTAGGTAAGGTCTGCAGTACCATGTGTGGCACTGAACCAACTCGGGAAGTAAGGATGTGTTTTGTGGCTGCTTTCCCCTAAGGCTCTTTAAACAATGTCTTTATCTGTCCCCACTCTCTAATTGTCTAAGGATGTGGCAATAATTTAGTAGCACTATGTGCTGTCACTTTTCCATTAGTAAACACCAGGACCTGCTGAGTAATTACAGAATAACCTCATAATGAAATGCAGTGAAGAGCTCTAATTAAATTTTAATGTTGCTTAAAATGATTCTATTTTAAAATGAGAATTTTCCAGCAGTGTGTTCTAATGAGTGATCAGAATGCATTACCCCCAAAAAATGTGTAGATGAGACGATGAACGATGAATGTGGGCACGTGTGTGGGGACATTTAGAATCAAAATTATATACTACATGTAAAATTACTGAAATATAAAAGCACATCAAAATACTGTAAGAACAATGGAGGAAAGATCTTAGTAAAGCCAGTATTCACGGTGAAGGGGAAATGCTAAGTTACTCTTCAGTTAGCAGGCAGATGAGCTCACAGCTGTCCACTTCTGACCATGGGGCAGGGAACTAGCAACATCCACAACTTCAGAGTTAACAAAAACTCCCTAGCTCTTCTAGGGAATAGTCCATTTACTTTATTCTTCAACAGTCTGCCCCCAAGGTACGTTCTATTGTCTTCTAACAGAACCACCCACACTCTGTTACTCCATTCTCTCCAGTTCCACTTCAACTCCTGGGCATTTACTGTAAATCCCTTCGGGGCTGACTGTGGTTAGACCCAGCATTTCTCTTCTGCATGGGCAGGAAGAATGTCACCATCATCTTTTCCTTTTACCTCGATGGAATAAAAAGACATATCCCCAAAACCTGCTGAAATCTGTGATGGAACCACCTTGTGCTTCTAGAAATCAAACTGCTAATATTGGTACTTCTACTCATGGGACCCATTAGTATCCTCCAGGAAATATAATGTTTATTTTGTTTTGTTTGGGGTTTGTTTGTTTGTTTGTTTGTTTGAGACAAGTTCTCATGCAGCCCAGGCTGGCCTCAAACTTGCTGAGAAGGACCTCCTGCTTCTATCTCCTAAGTACTAGTGTTACAGGCAAGTGCTGCTATGCCCAGCTTTCAGGTATGTAACTTTTTAGGGATAGAGAAATGGCTCTTACAGAAGACCCAGGTTCCAGATGCCAGAAGCATCAGATCTCCCTAGACCTGGCTGATGTGGTGCTAGGAACTGAACTCAGATCCTCTAGAAGAGCAATATGTGCTCTAAATTGCTGAACCATCTCTCTAGCCCCCTCAGGTAAATAATTTGTTGTTGTTGAGACAGAGTCTCACTACGTATCCCCCTGGCTGGCCTGGAAGTCACAGAGATCCACTTGCCTCTACCTTCTGAATGCTGGGATTAAAGGCATGCACCACTACGCCTGGGGTATATAATTTTAAAATGCTGTATCAGGAGGATAACTGCCTAAAGAATTCTGAAAATGTGTTCCTTTTTTGCACTTCCTACCATCTTGCTCTGTTTCTCCAAGAAGCACAGCTAACACAGATTATCACATGCATTATCACATACATTACCGCTCACACATTTCCCACACACATCACACGCACACAATTTTCATACACATTATCACATACTGTTACACATTATCACACACATTATGAAACATAGTCATACATTATCACACATATCGAAGGGTTTTTAACCATTGTTTGAGCTCGTGCATTATCATGGACTTGGAATTGTGTCCACTTCACTGACCTATGTCTTAGATATCTCCCCCTGTTCACTCTCCACAGCTTTATAACTCACACCCACTTATAGTAGAAATTGTTGCTACTGCCACTGATGAAAATGTTTGCTAATAGCTGACTGTGACAAGATTTTTGTTCCCTGTTTACACAAAATAAGAGACATCTCACTTTCTTCAGCATCTCTTTGGCCAAAGCTACGTCTTTGGAATAAGAGTGAAAAACCTGAGGATTTCTGCTAAGTAGCCTGCACAGCCCAACAGGACACCTGGAACCTCTCTGAGACATGTCATGTTCCACTCCCATCACTTTGTGAGACTACCCCTGGACAGAGAACTTATCACCTGGGTGCAAGGACTTGCGTGTGTGTGTCATCAGAACCAACAAGGAACTGGCCGTGACACTAGAAAGACGTACTGGAAAGTGGTGAGGCTCCCCCATCTACTTCACTAGGAGGATGAGATAGAGGTGTTGGCATGCCATTTCTTACAACTGCCTGGACACAAGGAAAAGAGAATACAAGCTTAGCTCTGCTAGAGAGCACTTCTAGGAATCCAAAGACACAGGCCTCAAGGGAAGATTAGGACAGTGAAGACAGAGTGAGAAAGAAATAATAGAAAACACCCTTCAGGTCTGACCTTTAATGCAGAGAAAGGGAACTCCATAAAGGTTTCAGGGGACAAGTTTGCTTCAGGACTGATACTTTGGAGTTAGACAGACTTGAATTTGAATCCCACTTCTGCTGATGACTGCCTCTGTTCCTTTGACCATTTTGCTTGATTTCTCTGAGCCTCTGTCTTATCACTTACAAATTGAATCTAATAATTTCTCACAAACTTATCTCAAGAAATAAATGAAAAAATGTGATAAACATGTAACATAGAGACTGATATAAACACTTCGTTAGCAGCAGCTGCTGTCATCACTGCTGCTGGTGTGCCTTACAGCTAGCAGGATGTGAGGGGAAAAATACAAGTTAGAGCTCTGCTAAGGAGTACTTCCAGGGATCTAAGACATGGAACTCAAGGGAATAATTGGACAGTAAAGAGGGACAGAATGAGGAAGAAGGGATAGAAGAAACCTTTTCATATAGAGGAAGGAAAATCCATGGATTAGCATTTAGGGGCATTAATAATGGCTCAGTTCAGGAGACTCTGATAACTGGAAACAATCTGCATCTGAACTGCTGGATTGAGGGAGACTTTTTTAATATTTTATTTTTATTTTATGTGTATGAGTATATTGCCTGCATGTAGGTAAGTGCAACCCGTGTCATGCAATGCCTGCAAAGGACAGAAGAAGCCATTGGATCCCCTGGAACTGGAGTTACCTGTTAACTGCCATGTGGGTGCTGGGATTCGAACTCGGGTCTTCTGCAAAAACAACTAGTGTTCTTAACTGCTGAACCATCTCTCCAGCCCCAAGGGAGACTTTTAAACAGGGAAGGAAAGCCTCGCACAGCCTAGTTTGTAAGACTGTGGAAAGTAGGGGTGGACCGGATCTGTCTGAGTGCTATGGAAGAAGAGGAACTGAGTAACACCTACCCATCCATTGGCAAATGGGACCTCATGAAAGTAAAAAGCTTCTATACAGTAAAAGAAATGTTAGTCAAGTGAAATGATAGCCTACAGAATGCTAGAAAAACCCAGTACCTAACATCCAAAATATACCAGCACCTCAAAAACTGAACACCAAAAAAAAAAAAAAAAACCCTCAAAGAACCAAATCAATAAATGGGTTAGTGAAATGAATAGACAGTTCTCAAAAGGTGAAACACCAATGACCATTAAACACACGAGAAAATGTGCAACATCATTACCCCTGAGAGAAATGCAAATTAAAAACCATTGAGATTCTATCTCACCCCAGTCAGAATGGCAGTAAAGAAAACAAATGACAGGCCAGTGATGGTTCAGCTGGTAAAGGCATCTGCAGCAAAGCCTGATGACCTAAGTTCAATCCTGTCCTGGTTTGTCTCTCCATTGCTATGACAAAACACTCCGACCAATACCAACTTGGGGAGGAAAGGGTTTATTTAGCTTACATATCCCAGGTCACAGTTCATCCGGGAGCCCAAGGTAGGAACTCAGGGCAGGAACATGGAGGCAGGAGCTGGAGCACAGGCCATGGAGAATCACTGCTTACTGGCTTGCTCCCCTGGCCCCTGCTCAGCCTGCTTTCTTATGCAACACAGGCCTACCTGCCCAGGGGTGGCACCACCCACATCACTCATCAAGCAGGTGCCCCACAGACATGGCTACAGGCCAGTCCAATGAAGGAAATTCCCCAATTGAGGCTCCCTCAACCCAGGTGTGTCAAGTTGACACTAAAGCTATCCAGCACAAATCCCCAGGACACATATGGCATAGAAGGAAAGAATGGGCTCCTGCAAGCTGTCCTCTAACCTCTACATGTGTGGACATGTACACGCACACACACACACACACACACACAAATAAATAAAATGTAATAAAAAATTTTAAGAAAACAAATAACCACTGCTAGCAAGGATTTGAGCAAAAGGGAACCCTTAATAGACACTATGGAAATCAAGGTGAAAGTTGCTAAAAAAAAAAACTAAAAATAGGCCTACCAACAACCCAGCCATACCACTCCTGGGTGCTTACCCAAAAGATTCTGATTCAACGTAACACAAAGATCCTTGCATATAAATATTTATTGCAGAGCTATTCATAATAGCTAAGTTATGGGACCAACCCAGATGACCAACAACAGAGGAATGTGGTTTATATAGACAGTAGAATTTCTTTTCGTCCACAAACAAGAATTAGGTCACTTGTAAGAAAGTGAGTACAGGGACTATACAGATGGATCAGCATTAAGAGCACTGGCTGCTCTTGCAGAGGACCGAGGTTTGATTTCCTGCACTTACATGATGGCTAACAACTGTCCATAACTCCAGTTCCAGGGGAATCCAACACCCTCTTCTGACTCTGTGAGCATTGCACAACACAGGTGCACTTACACACATGCAGACAATATACTCATACACATAAAATTAAAATAATAAATAAAAAATTTGAAAAAGAAAGTGAGTGCTGTTGGAGATAAGCAAATTAAAAACAGTCTCAGAAAGACAAATATTGTATGTTTTCTCATGAATACATAAAAACATGTGTGTATATATATAGTGAAAGTAGAAGCAAAGCTGTCTAGGGGAGCAAAAGGGACTAAAGAGCAGGGAGAATAGGGAGCAGAGGAGGGTTCGGAATAGAATATGCTCAACCCATAACCTACAATATACACTTATATGAAAATGTCTTCATGTACAATTAATACATGCCATGAAGAGCCTGACCATGTTGGCTTTCAGAGGAATGTGGAAGACTTTGAACTTTGGGGTAGAAAAGTGATTGAATGCTGCACACAGAGCTTAGCAGGCCATTCTAGTAGAAGTCTGGAGGACAATAGTGCTGAGAGCAATGGGGTGGCAGAAGCCTGGCCCATGAGGTTTCAGAGGAGAGCTAGGTCTCCATTAGCAACTGGGTAGAGGCCATTCTTGTGGTATTTTAGCAAAGAATCTGACTGCCTTCTGCCCATGTCCTGAGAATTTGCCTGACATTAAGAGATAATGAGCTAATTTCTTTGGCAGAGGAAATTTCAAGACAGTATAACATTGAGTCTGTGGTATAGTTTTTACTCTTTGCATTTATGCAGGTCTACAATGGAAAAAAGGAGCAAGTGGAGCAAAAAGAAATATAAAATGTAAAGCTTGGAGAGAAAAAGGGCACTAGGAAGCTTAATGTCACCCCTAAAACCAGTACCTATATTGCTTCCCTTAGGATGCTTTCACTCCCCTTAGTACTGTTTTTCATATATCTAGTGTATCACAGGAACCAGCCACCTGATTGTAATCAAGTTTTATAGCTAGTAGACTATAATAACCTGAGGCCAATAGAATTATGGCTTTTACATCAAAAGGCACAGAAATGAATTTGAAGAGAACGTGGGGGAGAAATCCATAAGTCAGGAGATAAAAAGGCTGGGCTTATGGAGGAGAAACAGATACAGCCTGAAGAGGATTGAAGTGAAGCAGTTTGGGAGGGAATAGCAATCATTTGATGTGAGTGTGCATTGTGAACTTAGCCTTGATCATTAAACTCCTTCCTGTACCCGAGAATTTCGGAAAATTTCTGCACAACATTGGATGGGAAAGATGGCTGATGCTAATAATCATAATCATAGCTAACATTTGTTGAAGATACATAGCCACTTTCCTTGTCCCTTAAGGATGATAGTACTCTGTTCACTAAGAGTGAACAGACTTTTGGCCCTTGGCTCACTAAGAGTTAACAGATTTCTTCAGACTTTGCTGATGCAGAGGCTTGAGGGAGGAGATATCTGTTCCCAGGATGCTGGGACTGATAAGACACCTGCTTCTGGGATGCTGAGAACAGGTTGTCACGTCCCTCACCCTATTTGTGCATGCATCAAAAGAGGTCTGTTACTGGGCCAGTCACCACAGCCTTGGGCACGCTGTGCAGTTTTCTTACTATGGGAAAATTCCTGTGTTTTGCACTGCTTGAGCACGTCTCATGTAAACTCTATGAACTTCCAACACTAAGCTTCCTAAATAAAAGCTTCTCAAGGAGGCAGTAAACCACTCTTGAGCAGCACAAACCTGGAAACTCCTCCTCCGAATTTCAGTTTCTCGGCAACAGTCACAGCAGGGCATCTACAAAGATATATCTGGTGCCAGGATTCAGTATTCTATAAACCGTGTTGTTTGGTGGTACTGAAATGCAGGTCTTTCTGTTGATATAATGTTATACCTTTGGGGGGAATTTAAATAATTTTTATTTATTCCTTGATGATTTCATACATGTGTATAATGTACTTTGACCAAAATCACCACTTAATCTGCTCTCCTATCCCCCTCCTCCACAGTCTAGAACTCTTCTTCCCAACAGTTACCCACTTCATCTCTTACTTTCAGATCTTTTTTTTAATAACTCACTGAGTTTAATAATTAAGGTTCCTGTTGGGCATCATGGCACACACCTTTAATCCCAGCACTCAGGAGGCAGAGGCAGGCAGATCTCTGTGAGTTCAAGGCCAGTCTGGTCTACACAGTGAGTTCTGGGCCAGCTGGGGTTACAGGGAAACCCCATCTCAAAAAAGACCAAAGTAATAATAATAATAGTAATAATAACAGTAATAATACAACAACGATTAAAGCTCTTTGCATATGCATGCCTGTGGGGTTATTTCCTGGAGCATGGGTAACGTACCAGTGGTCATACCCACCCCCAAAAAATGACTCCTGCTCCTCTAGCAGCCATTGACTGAAAATACTCGTCAGCTAGGGATGGGGCCTCATGAGCCCCTCCCCACCCACCCTGGAATGTTGACCAGCTCCATCTTGTGCAGCTCTTGTGCTGGTGTCCACAGCGGCTGTGAGTTCTTGAGTGCAATGACCATGTCCTGTCCACAGTGTTTCACAACACTCCTCCACATCCTGTCTGTTGCATTCTCCCAGCCCCTTCTCCTGCTGTTTCCTGAGCTTGAACTTGAGGTGGGGTAATATAAATGTCCCATTAGGGCTGAGCACAGCAATCACTCATTCTTAGCACTTCAACAAAGTGAGTCTTTGCATTAACTGCTGTCCTATTTGTGTGAGTTTGTTTTTGTTTGGTTTTGTTGTTGTTTTGTTGGTTTTTTGTTTGTTTGTTCTGTCTAAAATGTCAATCTGTGAATTATTCAGAGAAGCATAAGTTCCATTAAAAGGAGGATTCCAGTCCAGGAGAATTCATTTTGAAAGTTTTCTAACCATATCCCTCCTCTACTTAAGACTCATATTCAAACCATTATTTAAGGCACAGAGACAGATATCTAGCTGTTGTTTTAATTCTAATTTTATGACTTATTAATGAGGGAACAACTTTCCTTTATCATTAAACATAACTCTTTCCCTTAGTCTCAGGGTTTCCAGGGAAAGCTGGCAGCCCGTGGGAGGGACCATGAGGGAGAATGTTGAAAGAAAGGAGAGAGAACCCCAGGACCAACTCCCAACCCCCCTGACATGGACCAGGCTGCCTCCTTTCTCCCAGGACTCAATTCTGTCTCCTCTCCATTCTAATCCTCCAGGGTAAGCTTTCATTCCCTCCCTGCCCTTACACACACATACACACACACACACACACACACACACACACACACACACATATCTTAACATTTTTTAACCACATAATTCAATAATTCATCCTGAATATACTTAAAATCACTAGGACTAAAAATCCACAGTAAAAGCCTGGCTACTAACATGAACAACTCCACCTAAAAACAAGGCTTCTTTTTTGATAAAATACAGAGAGTTCTGCTTTTGTGGAATAAACACGCATTACCAGTATTATCAATCTCCTTCACTGTTTAGTTACTAACCAGACCCCGCGCTGAGAATTTCACCTGCATTATTGATGTCAGGCTCTAAGAGGAAAGTGCCGAATAATCATTATCTCATTTGGAAATGGGAAGGTTAGGAGCTGCTGGGTACAACTTGTCTATTCAATGTTCTGCTTTAATTTCAACAGAAGGAAATCAAATTTTGCTATTTGGCTTTAACCAGTTCAAATAAGGAGAGTCATTTTATGTCTTTGTTTTGCCCTGTTGCAAACACGTTCTCACCATGCAGTCCAGGGTGCGATAATTCAGCACCTTCTCGCCTCAGCTTCCTGAGTGCTGGAATTACAGGTTTGTACCCCACACCTAGCTTTTATTTCTTATTTTAGTGTATTACTGGCTTTAAGGAACCTCAGAAGCCTTCTGCATTAATGACGTCTAATCCTAGTAATTCACAAATGGCTATGATAGTGAGGCTGTGAGCACAATGCGTCATGTCACCAGGGCACTGAAAGCATCACATCACACTCTGCCTAAAGAAGGCAGCTTTTCTTGCCAGGCCAAGTTCCATAGTCTGAACATGGTAATTATTTGTTTCTAATAGTAGAATTAAATAAAACTGGTCCAAGTAATACAGTCACTCTCTCTCTCTTTTTTTTTTTTTACTGCAAACACACACAAATATGCATTACTGCCTTGCATACCTGAAGCCTCTTTCTGCAAGCTCCCCCAACCCGCTACATAAGAGTGCTTCTCTCAATACAAAAATGAGAACAGCACTATACAAAGCATATTCAAGATGCCAGATAATGCTAGATATGGCGGCATGCACCTTTAATCCCAGCCCTCGGGAGGCAGAAGCAAGTGGATCTCTGTGAGATCGAGGCCACCCTGGTTCACATCATGACTTCCAGGCAGGCTGTAACTAGGGAGACCCTGTCAAAAAACAATCAACAACAACAACAACAAAATCAAGATGCCAGGTAATTGATGAGCCATGTCCCTTCTAAGACAAATGGAAGATAGAAAGTAAATTGTACTTGTGATGAAACAATGTGAGAGGTGTTCACAGTCTTCAGAGGCTCACGGTGGGACTCAGCCCCAGGTGCTCACACTGGGATCATTCCGAGACTGTTTTCCTTTCCTCTTTCCTGTCTGTCTCATTCTGTGCTTCCTGAGATTACTGCCCAGATAAATTAAATCCCTATGTATATCTGGAAGAATCAACGTAAGGCTCTGCCTGGGAACAGAGGCTGCCACAGACTAGGGGGCTTGAATGACAGAAAGCAATGTTCCACAGTTCTGTTGCCTAGACACCTATGATCGTGCTGTCAGCAGAGTTGGTTTCTTCTGGAGTCTTTCTCCTTGGCTAACATAGGGCTGCCTTCTCGCTGCATCTTCAAATGTTCACCTAATGATCTAATTTTACCTAAGCTAAGTATATTACCACTTTGAAGATACTATCTCCAAATACACTTACTTTTTGAAGTGGGGTAAGGGTTTCAACATTATGACTTTAGATGGACACAGTTCAGTCCATAAGAGCCCACTACAACCAAAAGAAAAAGTAATTAAATTTATAAAGTTAAAGTGAACACAAGCTTGGTGTGGTGGTATACACCTTTAATCCCAGGTCTCAAGAGATAGACAGATCTCTGTGCGATTGAGGCCAGCCTGGTCTATATAGTGGGCTTCAGGACAGATGGGGCTTACAGGGAGACTATATCTCAAAGAAATATAAAATAATAATAATAATAATAATAATAATAACAAAAAAAGTGAACACCTGTTCCTCTCCTCCAATCCAACCCCTAATTTTTTCCAATCGTAAAAGGAAAAAACAAACTTGTATATATCTTTCAAGATCTTTTTCTGTGTGGAAGGAATGATATTCAAGGGGGGTTTAAAAAAGACATTTGTTTCCTTATTTTGTTTGGTTCAATTTAAATTTGAACCCCTGCATTAAAAATTTTTGTCACAGAAATTCATCTTGAACTCCTTTCTTTCTTTAGGTGACTCATAAATCATGTAAACTTGTGAGATTCCCAGAAGACATGGACAGTCCTCACCTTCATTCCCTTAAGGACCTGGCTCACATCTCCAAGCCCACTTACCCAAAGGCAGGCTGTTTGCCTACTAAGCTTAAAATAGTGTATTTCAGGGCTTTGGTACTCAGCTCCTGCAGAAGGAGCCACTCCCCTCTTAGGTCTTAACATCTTAGGCGTCAGATCCCTAGTGCTGAAGACAGCAGAGAATGTCAGCATATAAGACGGGAACTAGTGCTGGAGAGATGTCTCAGCAGTTAAGAGCACTTGCTGGTCTTCATGAGGACCCAGAGTGGGTTCCCAGCTCCCACATGGGAGCCTACACTCACCTTAATTCCAGTTCTAGGGAACCTGACACCCTCTTCTGACCTCCACAGGCACCAAGCACACATGTGGTGCACTTATATACATGCAGGCAAAATACTCACAATGTAAAATAAATAAATAAAAAAGAATGTGGACTAAGAGACGGAACCGAGGGACCTAATCCTAATTGTGTGACCATGGCGAAGTATTTCATCTTTCCACAGACGTTTCCTCATCTGAAAGGTTTTAAACAAAAATAGTCTCTATTTTGTGATTAATATATTTATCCATGTAGTCATTACATGTGCTTCAGACAAACAAAACGTCCTTAGCAGACAAGTGTGGTGGTGCTCACCTTCAAACCCAGCACTCAGGAGGCAAAGGCCACAGAGTGAGATCAAGGCCAGCCTGGTCTACTAGCAAGCTCCAGTTCAGCTGTGGCTACAGGGAGACCCCACCTCAAAAAGAAAGACAACAAAAAAAGTCCTTAGCCAACATTAAACAGTTAATAGGCAGCAGAGCTAGGACTCAAACTCAACTCTCTTGCAACAGAAACAAGTCTTCTGAAGTCAACAAAAAATCAGGAAGCTGATATAAAAGTTGGTATGTTGTTGTTATTTTTGTTGTTCTTTTGAGGCAAGGTCTCATATAGCCCAGGCTAGCTACAAATTTGCTATGTAGGAAGGGATGGCCTTGAACTCCTGGTCTTCCTGCCTCTTCTTCCCAAGTGCTGGGATTACTAGCTTTGTTCAGTGTTAGGGATCGAAGCTAGGGCTTTATTCATGCTAGACAAGCACTCTACCACCTAAACTACATCCTTAGTCCCATAAAAGTTGTTAAATATATTCTATTTTTGTCAAATGCAATTTTATTTTGAGACCATAAGTATTTGAGATAATGGAAAAGTTTAAGGAAGTTATGCCAAATATTTACTGAAAGCATATGTTTGTGTTGACTTAACCCAACCGGTATAGCCAGTATAATAGGCCCAGTAGCCTGTTATAAGATAGTTACTGTGAATCTGTGCAGGTTTGGCTTCCAAGGACACATTTAAGTTCTGGTATCGTAAAGCAGACATTAATAGGGATTTGGCCAGGAATTCAACCTAAATTAACCCAAGCCCTTTAATTCCAAATATTTCTGTTCCATCCTCATAGGGCAAAGCCAACCTAATCCTTTCAGGATGCCCCTGGTGTGAGCATGAAAGCCTGGTGTCCTAAGACCCTCCTCATTCCCAGACATGTTAGAAAGGTTGATCACCTTTAGACCCTCATATTCAGGGTTGTGAGTGGAAGTGGAGGGAGAATGGAAAGAGAGAGAAGAGATGACCATTTTATAGATTGGGCCAAATCCCAAATGATAATTTCTGAGATTTAATTAGTGCAAAGATGTTATCAAACTCCTTGGATGTTTAACTTTGAAACTGTATTTGGTGAGAAAGTGACAGTAAACATAAGAATAATCACTCTAAAGCCAGGTGTGGTGGCACACACCTTTAATCCCAGCACTCAGGAGGCAGAGGCAGGCGATCTCTCTGAGATCAAGGCCAGCCTGGTCTACATAGCAAGTTCCAGGTCAGCTGGGGCTACAGGGAGACCCTGGCTCAAAGAAAGAAAGAAAAGAATCATCACTCTAGCAAGATTCCAAGAAAAGCCAAGTAGAACATGGCAGAAGGTGAGAGAGAAGGTAGCTCTTGAGGAAGGCTGTCTTCACAGTTCCTGACAGAAGAAACCAGGACCTTCTGTCCCTCCCCACTCTGACTCCTGCCTTATATCCTATAACCATACCTGAAGTCACTTGTTGAACTTGTTTGCATTTCTTTTTCCTCACTAGATATCAAATTGCTCCAGAGACTTGCTCATCACTGAAGACACTGCCATAATACAAGTTTATTGACCACTGATTGATTAAATAAACAAGATTTTTTTCCTCTATTTGTTTCATTTACAATAGATTTTATTACCAAAATCAGCTTTCCTTTGCTGGGCACGGTGTCCAACACTCAGGAGGCAGAGGTAGGTAGATCTCTGTGAAATGTAGGCCAACCTGGTCTACCCAGCAAGTTCCAGGTCAGCTGGGACCACAGGGAGACCCTGTCTTAAAGAAAAAAAAAAAAAAAACACAAACCAACAAACTCAGCTCTCTCCCCAATGGGCATCATAGGTATCATAGGTGCCTTGAAAAGGACATTACTCAGAGAGAGTTGTCTTCCACAGTAATCAGACTGACCCTATTGCTGATGTACTACTGAGGCCTCTTAACCCTTTGAAATTTTGTATTTATGGTAGATCTACACTATCTCATTCAACTTGAACCATACACACATTAGATTGAGCCATTTCTCAGCCTAGAGTGATTCCATTGCTTCAAACAGCAGAGATATTTCTCAACCCAATCTTATAGCTCTGCTTCCAAATCTAATATAGGTAAAATACGTATAACATTTATTAAGGATTCACTGGATATTTTGAATAAATGCTACTGGCTTATTTTAAAAATCTTCATGCAGTGTTTTAGGACTAATGAGGTATGCAGAGGTTTATTGCATAATTTCTGGCTTTTAGTACTGTCTGATCTACTATTTGAAGTAAGATATATACATGAGGGTCTGGAGAGATGGCTCAGCAGTTAAGAGCACTGACTGATCTTGCAGAGTACCCAGATTTGCTTCCCATCACCCACATGGCTGCTAACGACCTTCCATGACACCAGTTCCAGAGGAATTCGACGTCCTCTTCTGTCCTCCTCGGGCATTGCACAACATGGGTGCACTTACATACATACAGGCAATACACGCATACACATAAAATAAAAATAATTTTAAAAGATATATACATGAAAATATAGCTAAAAATTAATCTTATGTATGTAGTACATTTAACGTGCCAAATGAGTGGCATGGAGCATGAACAACAGGACCCTTTGTTATCAGTTTCACTTATCCACTATACTACAAATGTCAAGAGAATGCATTTTGTGACCTCAGTCCTTTTATTTCAAGAAACATCTTAGCAAGCTTCCCAGGTGACATTTGACATACAGTGAAATTTAGGAATAACTATTGACAAAATAGGAGTGTGGCATGTGCCAGACTGTGGGTTCGATCCCTAGCACCTCAAAAAAAGCAGCAAGCCAGATGTGGTGGCTCATGCCTATAATTCCAGAATTTGGGAGGCTGAGGCAGGAGGAGTGCTCTGAATTCAAAACCAGCCTGGTCTATATAGAGAGTTCCAGGCCAGTCTGGGCTACATAGTGAGACCCTAGAGAGAGAGGGTAGGAGAGGGGACAGGAGAAGGGGAAGGGAAGGGAGAGGAAAGGAGACAAGAAAACAAAAGAAAGAAAAAACAACAAACCCAAGAAATCAATACACAGACCCTGGCTCCTGAAATCAGAGGCCACATGAAACCCCAACCCACCCTCACAACCAGAGCCCACACACTACATAGACCCTGGCTTAACCCTCTCCCCCAACAGCCAGCACTCTAGCACCTGTGTACCCTGCACACTCTGGCTCTTGAAGTTAGAGGCCAAACCCTACCACCAGTACCTTTACACTGCACAAGCCCTAGCATCTGCAGTCAGATGCTGACCCTTAGGACACCATGAGAGAACCATACTTCCAAATCCAAGCTGGGATCACATCAGCTACTCACCCACAAATCAAACAGCCCGATCATAGGGCCATAATCTAATGCAAGCACCATGGAAATCAGTGTGGAGATTCCTCAAAAAGCTAGAAATAAGTACCTTATGATTCAGCAGTATCACTCGTGGACATATTCCCAAATGACTACATATTCTACTAAAGAGATACTTGCTCATCCGTGTTTATTGCTGCTCTGTTTACAATAGCCAGGAAATGGAAACAGCCTAGATGTCCATCAACTGATAAATTGAAAATGAAAGTGTGGCAGATATATTCAATGGAATTTTATTCAACTGCAAAAGAAAATGAAATTATGAAATTTCATAATGAATGGCGCTAGAATCAATCTGAGTGAGATGACCCTAACCCCAAAAGGCAAACATTATATGGTCTGTCTTATATGTGAATGATAGCTTTGAATCTTTAGACACGTGTTTGGTATACCTATAAAAGTCGGGAGAATAGTAAGGGGCCATGGAGGGGCTTGGAGGGAGGGGAGATAGAACGCATGTGGTATGAAGGGGAAAAGGATACAATGAGCAGGAAGGGTTAAGTACGGGGAGCAATGTGTATGAATGAGGAAGAGATAGTATGGGGCAAGACAATTAATACTAAAGTCCTTTGAAAAAGCCAGATGGAAACCCACTACTGTAGAAGTTTTCCAAAATACATGTGTATACATCTATTTTTTTAAAAAGTTTAAATGCAAGTCATTCTAGTAGGCACCTGGAAGAAGGTAGTGCTGGGAACAATGTAGTTCCAGAAGGAAATAAGGACTTAAGCAGCAATTGGGATATTTTGGCAAAGAATCTGGCTGGAATCTGCCCACAGCCAAAAAGCTTGCCCAGAGGGCTGGGCATGGTAGTGCATGCCTTTAATCCCAGCACTTTGGAGGCAAAGGCAGGCAAATCTCTGTGTTCAAGGCCAGCCTGGTCTACATAGCAAGTTCCAGGCCAGCTGAGTCTATAGGGAGACCCTGTCTCAAAAAGTAAAAGAAAAAGGCTTGCCTGAGGTTAAGTTGAAAAGCAACGGACTAATTTCTTTGGCAGAGGATATTCCAAGGCAGCCTAACATAGAAATGGTGGGATGGCTGTTAATGTTGAATATTATGCAGATCTACAGGGAAAAAGAGCAAATGGGGCAGAAAGAAATGCAGAATGTACAGTTTGGATTGAAAAAGAGCACTAGGAAGATTAATGTTGGAGCCAAGGCACGTGCTGAAGGAGAGGATCCCTTTGATAAGAAGACTAAAGTGATTAAGGAGAGGCCTAGAGATTAAAATAGAGCTATCATGTGATCCAAATTTATCACTCCTGTGCATATGCCTAAAGGATTCTGTATCTCACTACATGTGTACATGTATATTACATGTACACAAATGAGTTTTTATTCAGCCAAAAGAAGAAATGAAATCTGCAGGAAAACAGATGAAACTGGATCACTGCTTGCAATTTTTAGATTTCTTTGTTTAGTTTGCAATGTCTGTATAGACCAGAAAACTAGAAAGGATCTGTGAGATATGGGGGAGAGGCCTGAAGGGAGTAGAGATGTCAGGATACATGTAAAATGAGAGCTGAGGATGAGCAATGCTAGGGGTAGCAAGATTTAGACAGGGAAGGGGGCCAGGGATTGGGCGAAAAGAGGGGAATGGGAGAGCTAACCAAAGCTAAGTATGTATGCAAAAGCCATATGGAAACTTACTTTATAAACTAATTAAAAATAAAATAATGTAAAATATGTTTGAATGGGTGGATAATGCCAAACCCAGAAACTACAAATGATCAAATGAAAATCACAATGCCATTTGTAGGATACCTGAGTCACCAGTCAGGAAAGCCCTACAGGCCCTGAAAACAGCACGTTATTTCCATTGCTCCTGGTTGCCCATTATAGCTAGACAGTAGGATCATATTGCTGAAGACAGCACATACTTAGTTGCACATCACAAAAATATCACTCTAGAACTGAACTGGAAGCTTTCTTCCTGATGGCTAGCTTTCATGGTACCAGAGGCACTATGCAAACAGCTGAAGGAGAAAAGTCATCAATAGTCTTGCTCAGTGATGGACCTTAGTTAACTACAATACCCATCTACCAAATAAGATGTGCCCACTGGTGCCATAGTAGCATGGCTGTTACAGGGATAACCAACTACCTTCTGAACTGAATTTGAGGCCCACTCCACAGGAGGGAATTCATGGCCAGTATGTAAACCTGGTGAAAATCCCATAGCTGAGAAGGTCATCAACCATACAGGAGAATCTACTAATGTTGTTTTGTTAACAGACATGAAATCAAACTGCTTTTTAAATATTTATGTTAATACCAAAAGATAAATGTTGCTTTTCAGCCTTGATCAGGGAAACTTCTTATTTTAGCCAACAGCCATTAATGCAAAGGCTTGTGGGTGTTCAAAGTGCTGAGTATTAGTGAGTATTGAGTGTTCATGCCTAAACAAGACATCTATATCATCATTCCAAAGATGAGGGGGTAGAAAGTGCGTAAGAGCTAGATGATGTGGCGAAACGCCATAAAAACCATGTCTTAGGGACATAACATGACCATTGTAATCATAAACTCATAACAACTGTGGTTGCCTGCACTGAGCCTACTTAAGACTGAGCCTATTGGGGCTGGAGAGATGGCTCAGGGGCTAGGAGTACTGGCTGCTCTTGCAGAAGACCCACAGGAACTACTTGAGAAGGAAAGGGACCAATGGGAGGAAGATGGAGTGAGAATGAGCAAAGAACAATGATATTAATATATGAAAATGTCATAATGAAAACCACTATTTTGGATACTAAATGAGAATATTAATAATACATATTTTTTAAAATATTCTATTTATTATTTTTATTTTATGTGTATGAGCGTATTGCCTGCATGTGTATAAGTGCACCAGTGTCATGCAATACCAACAGAGGTCAGAAAAAGGTGTCAGATTCTCCTGGAACTGGAGTTATGGATGGTTAGTTGTCATGTGGGTGCTGGGAATTGAACTCTGGTCCTCTGTAAGAGCAGCCTGTGCTCTTAACCACTGAGCCATCTCTCCAGCCCCCATAATATATATTTTAGGGGTTGGGAGATGGTTCAGTGGTTAAGAGCATGGGTTGCTCTTGCAGGGGAATGGGGTTTGATTCCCAGCACCCACATAGGGTCTAACAACCATTCGTAACTCCAGTTCCAGAGCATCTGACACCCTCTCCTGGCCTCTAGGGGCATTGTACACATGTGATGCACTTACATACATGCAGGCAATACACTCATACACATCAAATAAAAATACTTAAATCAGGAGAGATGGCTCAGCAGTTAAGAGCACTAACTGCTCTTGCAGAGGACCCAAGTTTGGTTCCTAGCACCCACAATGGCAGGTAACAACAGTCTATAACTACAGTTCCAGAGGAATCCAACACCCTCTTCTGACCTCTGCAGGTATTGCACAACACGGGTGCACTTACATACATGCAGGCAATATACTCATACACATAAAAATAATAAATATTTTTAATGTATAAATCAAAAAAATTTAATAATAATATATGTTTTAATGGACTCTTTGGCTGTGCCCCTGAGCTGCTGCTTCAGGCTGGGAGTTTACCACCTCCAGAATTCTATTTATGTAAGATAATTAAATGTGGTTTTGCTTAAACTACTCTTTAGTGATATTCTGTTACTTGAAGCCCTATACAATCTGATTTGGGGAAAAAAAAGTTATTACATGCTAGGCATTGATCCAAATGCTTGCAATAATTTGATGAAGGATATGTTATTATCCCATTATACAGATTTTATAATTAAAGCATTAAGACATCAAATAATCTCTTCAAGTTCAAACACCTCCTGAGTAGCACAGCAAGGATTTGAAACCCAGCAGGCAGCCTCCAAATCTGCCACTCTTAACCACTGCATATACATATTAATAATGGTACACAGATGGAAATTGGGAACAGGTGTTCATATTTGGAAATCCAAGTGGAAATGTCTATCAGGCAGTTAAAAATGCCAAGAACAGAGATGGTATTCAGAAGGAGAGGCCATCTGCATTGAACTAAGAATTGACTTGGAACCTCTGAAAGCTCCAAATCTTCATATCTACAAGGTGAGTTGAACAGAGGCATAAATGTAGCAGCTCTAGTTTGGCCTGAATAATGATCGTTTACAGACAAAAATGCCTTTACCTACCCCAAAATGGATGCTATTGTTAATGCGAGCATCTGCGTTCTGGCTTACATCATTAGGACCGCTGTGGAGCAGGGCTCATGGCTGCTCTCCATTCCTTACTGCCAGGAAGAGTTTTGGCTGTGCATAGCAATTAGAACACGACCTCAATCTTCCAGCCAGCTGACAGTTTGTTGGGCTGTGCTGACCCAGCAAAATTGCACAGAATCTAAAATGAAGTTTCCAGAGCTGTTGACTGCTCTATTACCTTCAACACCAAAGTATCCAGGCCTTCTGGGCATGGTGGTGCATGACTATAGTCCAGCACTTTGGAGGTAGAGGCAGGCGGATCTCTGTGAGTTCTACATAATGAGTTCCAGCCTGTTTTACATAATGAGTTCCAGGCCAGCTGGAACTACAGGGAGACCATAAATAAATAAATAAATAAATAAATAAATAAATAAATAAATAAATGTATCCAGGCCTCAGAAATAAGCATGGATGATGTTTACCTTCACAGCACTGGAAAAGATGTTCATGAAACCGAAAAAGCATGAACTCCAATTAATAAAAGCAAAGGAAATAAGAGCTTGCCTTTGTTGCACACTGACCCTGTGCAGGCTCTGTGAATAAGTTATCTCACTTGAATCAAGTTAATCTCTAGTCTGTCTCTATCTTAACAGAATCATGAAATTTCTGGGGAAAAAAATATCATTGATAACAATGAAGAAACTTTGGCACCTGTCAGTGGGTTTGGTTCCTTGTTTGCTTTGGTTTGACTTTTTTTCATTTTTTCTTTCTTTCCATCTTTCTAGTAAGGAAAAGTCTAATAAAGACCAACGAGTTAATATAGTCAGCTGGAATAGTCTACTGATCCCCATGATAAATCAATAATTCTCACACAAAGCTGATAACCAAGGGAACAGGCTAGTCTAGTGGATACCATGACCAAGGCCACTTGTAGAAGGAAGAGTTTATTTGGCATACAGTTCCAGAAGGATAAGAATCTGTCATGGTGGCCTGCCTAGAAGGACTGAGAGGTCACATATATGAAAAAGAAACATCTCTTAACTTCCTACTGTGAACTTTGGCAGGATGGTATTTATAGAGTCCTAGAATGGGACCAACTTAAGTCTTATTGATCCAACATCACATTGTAAAAGTGAAGCAGCATAGAAAATTACTATTAAAGGCAAATGACTTTAATCTCAGCACTTGGGAAGCAGAGGCAGGCAAATCTCTGTGAGATTGAGACCAGCCTGGTCTACATAGAGTTCCAGGTCAGGTGTGGCTACAGGGAGACCCTGTCTCAAAAAGACAAGAGAAATGAGAGAGAGAGAGAGAGAGAGAGAGAGAGAGAGAGAGAGAGAGAGAGAAAGAAAGAAAGAAAGAAAGAAAGAAAGAAAAGAAAGAAAGAACTAAAGAATGGAAAGGTGTCCACTGTACAACCCTAGTGCAGGCACACCTCATTTTATTGACTTTCACATTATGGTGCTTTGCAGATAATACATTTTTTACAGACTGAAGGTTTGTGGCAATCCTGCATCAAGCAAGTTTATCAGCACTGTCTTTCTAAGACCGTGTTCTCACTCTCTCTCTGTCATGTTTTGGTAATTTTCATACTATTACATATGTTTTTGTTGGTGTTACATCTGTTATGGTGACCTATGCAATTGATGATCTTTAACACTACTACAATTATTTGGGAGAACCACAAACTTGCCAGACGTGGTGGTGCACATCTTTGATCCCAGCACTCAGGAGGCAGAAGTAGATGGATCTGTGAGATCGAGGCCAACCTGGTCTACATAGCAAGTTCCAGGGTAGCTGGGACTACAGGGAAGGGAGGGAGAGAGGGAGGGAGGGAGGAAGGAAGGAAGGAAGGAAGGAAGGAAGGAAGGAAGGAAGGAAGGAACCAAAAGACACATACTGCTTTTGTAGAGGACCTAGGTTCGATTCCCAGCACCCACATGGCCGCTGACAACCATCACTAACTCCACCTCCAGGGGATCTGATTTCCTCTTCTGCCCTCCTTGGGCATTGCATGACACAAGTGCAATTACACACAAGCAAGTAGTACCCTTATACACATAAAATAAAAATAATAATAAAATATTTTTAAAATAAGTCTAAAATTTTAGGATAAAAATTTTCTCAAGTCGTTGACTTTTGTTATTCACATACTTCATAGAAAAAGGAATGTGAACAGGTTAGAACTGTATGAAAAACAATCCAGTTGGCACACACCACTCTATTTACACGTGAGAACAGCACTGTCCCCACATCAGACACAGCAGGTGCACTTGTCAGATGCCCCTTTGCAGACACAGCCCTCGGCATATTGGAGCAGTCAACTGGGCAGTAGAAGAAGCAGCTCTTCCTGCAGGAGATGGGCTTGCAGTCTTTGCAGCTGCAGGAGATGGTGCAGGTACAGGAGGTGCCAGTGGAGCAGGAGCCTTTGGGTTCCATGCTGAGGTCCACTGAGACTGGAGATGCAGAGCAAGTAGCAAAGTGGCTGTCGGGCTGCTGGAAGACATGGTGTAAATTTTCAAAATTTTTACAAGAGGAGAGGTTTGTCTTAGCTTCTGACTCTGGAGGCAGGAAGTCCAGGAGCCTGACACTGGAGCCTAGTCAGCTTCTTCTGAGGGCCTTGTGTTGCTTCAACTCTTGGAAGAAAAATGGAAAGTCAGGTGGGCACATGAGAAAGAGATAAAAACACACAAAACAGCCTTGCTTTATAATAATCCACTCTTGAGGGCTGGGGAGATGGCTCAGTGGTTAAGAGCACTACTGCTCTTGAAAAGGACCCAGGTTCAGTTCCCAGCACCTACATGGGGGCTAACAATTGTCCAGAACTCCAGTTCCTGGGGATCTGACACCCTCCTCTGGCCTCCACAAGCATTGCACACACATGGTGCACCTACATACATGCAAACCAAACACACACACACATAAAATTTAAATAATTAATTTAGCCAGGCATGGTAGCACACGCCTTTAGTCCCAGCACTTGGAAGGCAGAGACAGGTGGATCTCTGTGAGTTCAAGGCCAGCCTGGTCTACATAGTGAGTTCCAGGCCAGGCCAGCTACAGGAAGACCCTGTCTCAAAAAGACCAAAAAAATTTTTTAATTAATTAATCTTTATAACAACCCACTCTTTCAATCCAGACCTACAAGAGGGCAAATGTATACAAAACTGACATCCATGAAGTCTCTGCTGCCATGACCCAAACATCTCCTACTGGGCCCAACCTCCAAACACTACCACACTGAGGACCAAGCCCCAATAAAAACTTTGGTAAGGATAAATCATAGCACAACTCTTTTTTTTTTTAAGATAGAATCTTACTATGTAGCCCTGGTTGGACTAGAACTTCCTGCATAGACCAAGCTGGCCCCAGACTCACAGAGATCCACCTGCCTCTGCCTCCCAAGTGCTGAGATTACAGCCGTGCACCACCTTGCCCAGTCCATAGCACCTACTCTGACTTCCTCAACCCTGGATATGTCAGAGCCAAGCAGAAAGTAATAGAGTATAGGCCAACCTAGTTTTCACTGATATATAAGTTTATAACCATTAAAAAATATTGCATGAATATACAAGACTTATACAAAGATATTCATATGAACATTTGTAAATATAAAATACAGAAATGGCATGAATGCCCATGGATACATAGATACACAAAACTTGGTCTCTTCTTTCAATGAAATGTTAAGCAGCAAAACAAATACATTATATATGCATGTATCAATGTGAATGAATCTTAGGAATAAAATGTGAGGAGTAAAAAGCAAAAAATGGAAAACATGCAACATTTGGGGGCCTGGTAAGATGGTTCAGGCAATAAAACCAATTGCCACCAAGGTTGGCAATCTGAGTTCTATTCTCGGGATTCACAGGGTGGAAGGAGAGATCTGACTCTTACCTCCACACACACACTGTGGTATAAGTGTGTGTGGAGCACTTATAGTAAGCATTGCTTCAGCCTTTGCCACCTCACAGACTGACTACCCATTCATGAAGAACAGTATGGCAAGGAGAATTAAAATGCCTATGAGTGTGATCCTTGGCAGTTTACATTGATTCATTCTCTGTTTAGAAATGGTCTTAGA
>NW_008352394.1:761941-813934 GCF_000622305.1 Nannospalax galili | reverse complement strand
CAGGACAGCTAGGGCTACAGGGAGACCCTGTCTCAAAAAGACCAAAAACAATTTTTTTTATTTATTATTTTATTTTATGTGTATGAGTGTATTGCCTGCATGTATGTGTCATGCAATCCCATGGAGGTCAGAAGAGGGCTTTGGATTCCCCTGAAACTGGAGTTAAAAATGGTTCATAGCCACCATGTGGATGCTGGGAATCAAACCTGGGTCCTTTGCAAGAGCAGTCAGTGCTCTTAACCTCTGAGCCATCTCTTTAGCCCCCCATCCTGCCCTTCTTAAAACAAACCTGCAGTCCTCCTGGGAATTTTAGGCATTTGTAAATGTATTTCTAAACTTTAAGAAGTTGAGAATCAGACCCAGCAAGAACATGCTCAGTCAGGTGCTCCTATTTTTCTAAGTGTTCTCAGCATCCAAACTCAGTCCTCACACTTGCACAATAAGTGTTTTAACCACAGAGCAATCTTCCCAGCCAAATAACAGAATCTTTAAATCAAATGTTTAGTTTGGCTTGTAAATCTTGGTGTTATTAAAAAACTGAGTTGAGCCGGGTGTGGTGGCACATGCCTTTAACCCCAGCACAGGGGAGGCAGAGGCAGGTGGATCTCTGTGAGTTTGAGACCAGCCTGGTCTACATAGGGAGTTCTTAGGCAAGCTGGGGCTACAGGGAGACCCTATCTCAAAAAAAAGAAAAAAGTTGATACTAACTGCAAGCTCACTTATTAAGCACTGCATAGTACATAGTCTACCTTCATGTGTCATTAGTTATTATTTTACATGTGAAAATCTTGACACTGTCTTAACTTGCATGCCTGTAGAATGACGGGTAAAGTAATGAGCACAAAGAAGATGATCAGGTCATTTGTTTTTCCTGGCTTTACTTTCCAGAAGAACCAATGGCTAACACAAAAACAATGAGCAAATGCTGCAAAATTTAACTTACCTTGATTTCATTGGTTTAAAAAGCAAGAATAGTTAAGAATAGCCTTCCTAAGTGCAAAGTAATCATTGTAAGCTATGTGTTGTCTTGATCTGTTTCAAATGCAATGTATTTTTTGCATTTAATTGGACATATTTAGAATCACCTTTTTCCTACTGTATCACAACAAAAGGTGGATGCACTGATTGTGCAAATAATTGACAAAGCACCCCTGATGTGATTTCCCTGATTACTTTATTCATATTTCATTTTGAACCCAAACCCAAAGTTACAACATATATGAATTATAATTTCAAAAGGAAATTTGTAAAAAATAAGCAATATTTAGATTGTTTTGTGTGTGTGTGTATGCATGTGGGGGCACATGTGCATGTGAGTGCAGTACCTGAAGAGGCCAGAAGACGGCGTAGGCTAGTGTTACAGATAGTTGTGAACTGCCTAATGTGGGTGCTGGAAACTCAGGTTCTCTGCAAGAGTAGCAAGCACTCTTAACCACTGAGCCATCTCCTTAAGCAATATTTAATAACTCAATTTTTTGTTTCAAATGTTAATGAACTTCTCTAAAAATGAAAATATATATTATTTAGGCATAAAAACAGAATGGCATAACTAAAGGAAAGCAATAAAATTTTAACTATAAAGTTTAAGATAGTGAAATAAAAAAATGACCTGGAGAGACTCAGTCAAAGGACTTCTAAAATACAAGGAATAAGTCACACATGGTGGCACATGTCTTTAATTCCAGCACTCGAGAGGCAAAGGCAGGCAGATTTCTGTGAGTTCAAGGCCACCATGGCCTACATAGCGAGTTCCAGGTCAGCCAGTGCTGCGTAGTAAGACCCTGTCTGAAAAAATAAAACACAAGGAATAAAGTCATGATATGGTAAATGTTTTCTAATATTTTTTTCATAAGTAAAATGAAATACAGGGAAAATTCTAGGTTTAAAACTAAATGAGGCCGGGTGTAGTAGCACATGTTTTAGTCCTCTAGCAAGTTCCAGAACTACAGGGAAACCCTGTCTCAAAAGAACCCCCCCAAAAAAACCAAACAAACATACAAACAAAAAAAAAACCTAAATGAGAGACTAGAGAGATGGCAGAAGAATAATAAACAATAAAACACCACTCTCCAGGCTGCTCTTGCAGAGGACCCCGGTTCAATTCCCAGCACCCATGAGGTGGCTAACAACTGTCCATAATTCCAGTTTGTGGGAATCTGATGCCCTCTTTTGACCTCCGAGGGCATTGCATGACACAGGTGCACTTATATACATGCAGGCAATACACTCATACACATAAAAAATAAAAATAATAAGCTAGGCTTGGTGGTGCATGCCTTTAATCCTCTGAGAACAATTGGTCTTTGCCCAAGATTTATCTATATAACACACAGGAATTAAAAGTACCATACTGGTGGAACTAACCTTCTTGGATATTTTACAGATATACTTTGAGGCCTATAATAATTTGGTCAGAGGGACATAAAAGACAGTTTTTGCTCCTTGCCCTCCTAAGTCGACTCGTTCCAGGGGACTATGAGCAGCTCTCAAAATGTCCTGAAATTGTGGTGAGTCACCTGTCCTCTTGATCAAGGAGGCTGTGGATACCCCACAAGATGGACTTGAACCAGTATCCAGTCTACAAAGAGGAGGGCCAGCACAGAGGAAACATTTCCTTCATGCTTCCAAGCAAAGCCAGCCATGATCAAGTAGGACCTTTGACTTATCTTCACATAGACGGAACTGGTAAAAGAAAGGAGCCAGGGGCTCATGCCAAGCCCATGTGACCCCTGGGGAACAGATCCTCAAACGGCCTTAAGAGTAAAAATAACTTGGTTTATCTGGACCAACTGTGTGGCCTTAAACACCCAAAAGGAGAGTATAACCAAAGATTAAAGGGGCCAATACAATTTTTTTAGAGTCCATATGTTTAGCTAAAGGCTACATAACAAGAAGCAATACCAGATAGGAGATACCTTCTTTTGAGTTGGCCAGGGTGGCCAAAGGGACTCCCAGATAGTAACCCAGCATAGCACTGGGAGAATAGGGCCAGGCATGGTGGTGCACACCTTTAATCCCAGAACTCGGGAGGCAGAGGCAGGCGGATCTCTGTGAGTTCAAGGCCAGCCTGGTCTACATAGTGAGTTCCAGGACCACTGGGGCTACAGGGAGACCCTGTCTCAAAAAGCCAAAAAAAAAAAAACCTGGGAAATTGAACAGCAGACCCCAATCTTATCTAAAGGAATACTGACAACTGATTGCTGCTAGATGAGGAACAGCTGATCTTCCTAAAACAAAGACCTCTGGATAGGCTGACTAGATTCACCGGATGGACAAGTAGTGGGGAACGGCTGGGGGTGCTAACCTCACAGCAGACAGTAGCAGGGATAACAGAGTAAAAGGACTCTAGTGGGGGGCGGGCTATGGGAGGGTGCCATCTGGGAAGTGGGTATATAAATGAACAAGATTGTTTGGGATGTTCTGTGTGATATACACACAAAAATCAACAAATTTTAAAAATAAGTTATAATTGAGGAGGAAGCATAAAAATGTACATCATGTGAAGTAGCAGAGGTGATAAACATTACCACTGAAATCTACCCAATGACTTTATATCCATATATAGATGCCAAGGATCCAAGTGCAACCAACCATGACTAGTAATAATCAGATACACACAGATTAACGATGCGGGCACCAACATCTAAGTGTTATTAGCAAAAACAATGAGTATTTCTGTAAAACAGTATATTTTAAAATGAAATGGAGATCTTTTTTAAAGGTTAAAAACTAATTCAATTTTATGTCTTACAGGGTTTATACTGAGTTCAATATTATATAACTGTATTAACTCAACTGTGAACCTAAAAATGTTATAGCCACTTTTGAAAGAGATGTATCTTTGCTCTGGAAATTGTTATTGAGTATGTTAAAGCTGTAATGAAATGCTTCTTCTAAAAAATAAAAAAATTAAAAATAGGCATATGAAAAAAAGAGTCCAAGATAAATTGTAATTAGGCTCTGCAACATTCCAAACGCTCCAGTCACTGAAGCGCTAATCAGTTAAGCAGCCTTGTAGGAGCTTCAGTCGAAGATGCAGGGTTGTTGTTTTTCTGGGAACTTCCATTCACACTGTGATAAAACACCATGACCAAGGCAACTTATAAAAGGAAGTTTACGTGCCTTACAGTTCCAGATGGATTGATGGGGAAAGAAATATACCCATGCACCTAATGTCTAACTTTGTGTGTGTCTAAATGTATTTTTATGACTGATTTTTATTCTTTAAGACAAATAATACTTTATAGTGGGTTTATGAATGCTTACTAAAATTTATGTTGAAAAAGAAATCAAAACTAAAATGGAGAAAGCTATCTCGAGAAATAAATACTACAGTTATCTAGTGAAACATCTGTTTGCAACTGCCTTGCTTGCTAAGGCACCTGCAATAAACTCTGTTAACGAATATCCTAACCTCTGCCCTAAACATCACCTCTGCAAACATGCCTGCAGAAGGAATTTCCTTTCAGTGGTCTTAGGGCATATAAGCACCTGTGCTAATAATCACATACACTGTAACTTAAACCCACCAATGCTGTAAAAGCTGAAGGAACTAAACTGGGGTGTTGAGTTCTTTGGGAGGAAACTCCGCTTGATTCTGCTGGCATGAATAAACTTTCCCAGTTTCTCCATGTGAGTGTCTTGGTGCCATCTCTGTACATGGCTGGTTCCATGCTTTGGTTTTCCCTAACAGGATAAGAGTCTACCACGGCAGGGGACACACGGTAGGAGGCAGCTGGAGAACAAAGCTGCACTCACATCTTCAAGCAGATACAAGAAGCAAAGCGAAGTTAGAAATGAGACAAAGCCATGAACTCTCAAAGCCTACCCTCAGTGATGTGCTTCCTCTATCAACGTCATACCTCCTAAACCTTTGCAGATAGCACCACTAACTGGGGCCAAGTGTTCAAATACTTGGAGTCTGGAGGACATCCTCATTCAAATCAACACAGTAAACTATCTAAATTCTTCAAAACTAAATTGCAGGACTGGAGAGATTGCTCAGTGGTTAAGTGTTGGGGACCCCTGTTGTGTAAAGTAGCAGTCTCTCCATGTCTGGATAGTCTATGGGCTTGGCTTCATATGCAGAGACTCCTTTTATCAGCAGGGTGCCTTCCCGGCATCTTCCTGACTCATCTTCTGAAGTAGCCATGGCCTCCGGCTCTGGAACTGCCAGCTTTTCCTGTGTGATTTTCAGGCAGTCTGACAGCCTGGCAGGAGCCCTCTTCCATATGTAAATAGGGCATCCCACAAAGTACCTATCAGCTAAGGCTTTTACCACTACCCCCACAGTATAAAGTATCCTGGTTTTCCCTCAATAATCGAAGCTGGATCACTAATGCCTGGAGCCGAGCTGAGTCACAGAATAAAGGGGCTGTACCATTGACTGAGCTGAGTTCTGTGCCTTACTGCCTACGATCCAGCCTTCCCGGAGAGGGCTATCTCTTCGTAAACCACGACTCACGGAAATCCAGCTTTTGCCATTTCTCGCACCTCTCCTCGTGACCTGGTGGCCAATGGGTCCTGAACTTAGAGAGAGAGTGCATGGTGGAAATTGAAGCGGAACCCAACCGGGCCAGCCCCGGTAGCAGAGAGCCTCAACAACGCAGAGAAGCAGAGACCCGCCAGCGGTGGAGAGCCAGGGACCCGCCACACTCCAGCGAAGTGTGAGACCGATGCCACGCCCAGCAGCTGGTGCTCCGCAAAACCCGCACGCCCATAGTTAAGAACACTTACTGTTCTTGCAGATGACCCCAGTGCACTTTCTAGCACCTACTTCAGGTGGCTCACAACCACCTGTAACTCCAGCTTCAGGGAATCCATTATCCCCTTCAGGGCCTCTGGAAGCAACTGCACATGTGAATATACCTCCACCAGACACACATGCATCACATCATTTTTATACACATTTTTTTAATTAAAAAAAAATAGCCAAGCGTGGTGGCACATGACTGTAGTCCCATCACTTGGGAGGCAGAGGCAGGCAGATCTCTGTGGGTTCAAGGCCAGCCTGGTCTACATAGTGAGTTACAGGACAGCTGGGGCTACAGGGAGACCCTGCTTCAAAAAGACAAAAAAAAAAAGCTGGGCATGGTGGCATATGCCTTTGATCCCAGCAGTTGGATCGCTGTGAGTTCAAGGCCAGCCTGTTCTACATAGTGAGTTCCAGGCCAGCTAGGGCTACAGGGAGACCCTGTCTCAAAAAAAAAAAAAAGACCAAAATAATAATAATAATATGGAGTGGTGGCATACACCTTTAATTTCAGCACTCAGGAGGTAGAGGCAGGTAGATCTCTGTGAGATCAAGGCCAGCCGGGACTACATAGCAAGTTTCAGGCCAACTGGGGCTATATGGAGACCCTGGATAGAATAGATAGATAGATAGATAGATAGATGATAGATAGATGATGATAGATAGATTGATAGATAGATGATAGATAGATAGATAAGCACATAACTGAAATCATAGGAATTGGTGAGCTAAAGCAATAGAATCAAGACTTCAAGGCCAGCTTGAACTACAGAGCAAGACCCTATCTCAAAAAAACAAAATTGGCTGGTGTGAGATGGTTCAGTCAGTAAAAGCATTTGCTATACAAGCCTGTGTATCTGATTCCAATAACCTGAAACAATGGAGGAAGAAAAGAATCTACTCCAAAAGTCATCCTCTGACCCCCACATTCAGGCCATGGGTGGTACACATGCCCCTAAGACACAGACACAGACACACATGGCACACACACACACACACACACACACACACACACACACACACGTAAATAATTTTTTTTAAAAAAACAGAATTAAAAAATAACTTGCAAGAAAGATTGAGTGGTAAGGGACCCTTGTCGCGAGCCAGGACTCTATCCAGCAGAGTCCAGGAAAGACGACACAGACACCAAGGTGAGATTCAAGCTTCTGTTTCTTTTTCTTCCTTTATTCTCTCTTATAGTCTCTTCATTATTTCACCCACTATGATGCTGCTCATAGTTCTCCTATATCTCTCACTTCATTCTCTCTCACTTCATTCTCTCTCCCTTCATTCTCTCTCCCTTCATTCTCTCTCCCTTCATTCTCTCTGATGCTGTCTCGTTGTTGCTGTTCTGTTCTCTTCTGTTTTCTTCTATTACACACCTCAGCTGTTCATATAGCGTTTCCAACAGCCCTCCCTCTAGCCAGGACCAATCAGGGCACACACACGTGCAGCGGGCAGGCAGAGTGCAGCTCATTAGCCACGTAGCAAGATCATCAGGCTGGCAGCACCTGTTTTTGGGCCCACCATACTTCAGAGTTGGGGTAAACAAGCGGGATTCACGAGCCTTGGCAATCAGCCAAGAGTTGAAGTAAACAGCACGAGGTTTGGCAGCCAGCCAGGGCTCCATCTTTGGCTGGCTCGGCTGTGCTCGCTTCCCTCAGACCCTGATCCAATAGATCTAAAGAATCTCATTTATAACACATTGGTCATATTTTGATCCTATTTGAACGCATCAAAAAGTTATGCACTCACTAGGAAAACATGATTGCTAACTGTATGTATGATCATCTCGTTTTTAAGTGCATAATAGCATCTTAGCTACATTTTTTTGCATTTATTTACTTGTGTGTATGTGTATGGGCACACATGTGCCATAGTCCAAGGATGGAGAGAAGAGGACAACTTTCAGTTGCTTCTCTCCTCCACCATGTGGGTTCTCAGGATCAAACTGAGTTCCTCAGGCTTGGGGAAAATGCCTTTTCCTAGTAATCCATCTAGCGGGCCCTATGCTATATTGTTTTAAAAGAGTATCTTTTGAAGAAATATTTACAAATGAAATATCTGATATACCTAAGGTATATATTGGAGGAGTATTGAGAGAAGTTAAGATGTGTTTTGTTGGGGCTGGGGATGTAGTTTAGCATGCAGGAGGCCCTGTGTTAGATCCTCAGCACTGCATAGTTAGGCATGGTGGTACAGATCTATAATCCTAGCACTTAGGAGGTAGAGGTGGGAGAATTAGAAGTTCAAAGTCACTCTCAGCTACACAGTTAGAAGCCGGCCTGGACTAGAGACCCTGACTCAGAAAAAAATTGTCAGGGGGAGGGGGTTGTTGTGGTGGTGGTACTAGGGACCTTGAGCCTAGAGGCAACACTTGTGTGTTAAATCCTCAGTCTACCAAGAGATTTTTTTTTTTGTCTGATTCAAGATAACAGAAATAGGGGCTGGAGAGATGGCTCAGCGGTTAAGAGCACTGGCTGCTCTTGAAAAGGACCCAGGTTCAATTTCCAGCAACCGACATAGTGGCTAACAACCATCCATAATTCCAGTTCCAGGGGATTCAACGCCCTCCTCTGACCTCCAAGAGCATTGCACAACTTGGGTACACTTACATATACAAGCAATACACTCATAGACACAAAATAAAAATAAATAAATTTAGACCTCAGTGGATGGACTTGCACTAGGGAACGTCTGGGGACACTGACTTGACACAGTGTCCTTAATACAGATGACAGAGTATATGGGTTCCCATGGCGGGGGCTGTGGGAGGGTGCCAGTGGGAATGGGGGTATAAAGAATGATTAAGATTGTTTGAGATGATCTGTATGAAATACACAAAAATTCAATAAAAACAAAAAAAGAAAAACATAATTATCAAGTATTTTATGAAAATATATTCTTGCTATTTCATCAATATCTGTAATAACATTGATAGCAGTAATAATGATGGCTTCCAGTTTGATATACTAACATACGTCATTCTAGTTGATCCTCATCTCATAACATAAGGTTGTTTGGTCAAAAATTGTATACATTATTCTGATTTGTTTATGTTTGTTATGAACTAGCTAATGCCTTTTCAAACTTATTTTTATAATCTCACAGTTCTTTTAATAAATATTAGCATAATAAAAAATAAACTAATTAATTAATTTTTTTAAAAGATAACATTGGGGGTAATCAACAGCTACCCAATTGGACTTAAAGCCACTCAATGGGAGGAAACTTATGTCTGATACTGTAAACCTAGCCAAATACACATAGCTGGAAAGATCATAGATCTTAGAGAAAACCCAAGGTTCTCCTAGCCCTAGACAAATTAATTTCTTACTGTGCAAAATATGGATCCTTAAATTTACAGACAAGTATCCCAGTCACCACCCATCAAAGTAGGGTGGTGCCCTTCAACAGGCAGAGGTTATTACAGAGTTACACCACTGGTCACACAGAGATTCTCTGTGAATTGCGCAAGCCTAAGTGGCGCATTTAGGATACAACCTCTACACCTAAGACTCATGGAACATAGAACAAGGGATGAAGAGAACACTAATGCATCTTTCGATTCTCATCAATGAAGCGCCCTCATGCAACAGAGGGCCAGGAATGCAAAAGGCCACAAATAGCCAAAATGCAGAGAATAAGAGTCAGTAGAGTGTGGATCCTTGGACAGGTCTCCTATATTGAGGCCCACCCACCCAGAGCTCAGGGACCATTTCAGAATAGGGGGTGGAAACATTGTAAGAGCCATGGAGGAGGTGCATGACCATATGGAAATAGTCCTACAGGCACCTGGGACCCATCTCATACAAACCTACAGCAATGGTGTCAGCATACACAAGACCCATGCAAACTTCGGCAGACAAAAACCCAGAACAGAACTGTGGAAATGAACAGCAGGCCCCAATCTTAGTCAAAGTATTATTGGCAGCTGATTACTGCTGTGTGAGGAAGAGCTGATCTTCTTGAAGAGAGAGACTCTAGATAGGCTGACTAAACCCCAGTGGATGAGGGACATCTCTAGACACTAACTTTATATAACAGGCCTTAATACAAATAATGTATAAACTCCCATGATGGGGTATGGGAGGGTACCAAAGGAGAAGGGGTTATAAAGATGATTTTATGTATGAAACACACAAAAATTCAATACAATTTTTTAAAAGACCAATAAATAAATAGTATATATGAAAAAGAATTAAAAATAAAAAATACAGAAATAGAGACTGTTTATAAAGAGAATAAGAGTAGGCTAGCAAGCTGGGAAAAGGCATAAGCTCAAAAGTCTATATAGAGGTTTTGCAAGAGAACTTCAATCATTTTTGTGGACAATGAACTTTAAAAGAAGACTACTCAATTTTTTTTTTTTTTTTTTGGTCTTTTTGAGACAGGGTCTCCCTATAGCCCCAGCTGGCTTGGAGCTCACTTTGTAGCCCAGGCTGGCTTTGAACTCACAGAGATCCACCTGCCTCTGTCTTGCAAACCCTGGGATTAAAGGCATGTGCCACCATGCCCAGCTAATAAAAATATCTTTATGCTAATGAAATAAAGAACCAGGTAAATGTTTTTTTGGGGTTGGTTGGTTTTGTTTTTTGTTTTTGAGACAGGGTCTCCCTGTAGCCCCAGCTGTCCTGGAACTCACTATGTAGACCAGGCTGGCCTTGATCTCAAGAGATCCATCTGCCTTTGCCTCCCGAGTGCTGGGATTAAAGGCGTGTGCCACCATGCCTGGCAAGGTAAATGTTTTTTAAAAATACAAAGTTGGAGGCTGGAGAGTTGGCTCAGAGGTTAAGAGCACTAGCTGCTCTTGCAGAGGATTTGAGTTTAGTTCCCAGCACCCACACCGCAATTAACAACTGTAAGTAACTCCAGTTCCAGGAGATCCGCACCCTCCATGACATGGTTGCACTTACATCCAGGTAAAGCACACATACACATAAAATAAAAATAATAAATAAATTTTTTTAAGTTGTAGGGGCTGGAGAGATGGCTCAGTGGTTAAGGGCACTGACTGCTCTTGCAGAGGACCCGGGTTCGATTCCCAACACCCACATAGCAACTACAAACCGTCTTTACCTCCAGTTCCAGGGGAATCTGAAGCCCTCTTCTGACCTCCGCAGCACTGCACAACACGGGTGAACTCACATACATGTAAGCAATACATTCATACACATAAAATAAAAATAATATTTAAAAATAAAATAAAAAGTTATCAAGCATGATTGGGCATGCCTTTAATCCCAATACTCAGGAGGCAGAGGCAGGTGGACCTCTGTGAGATGGAGGTCTACATAGTGAGTTTCAGGCCAGCAGGGGCTACAGAGAGAGCTTGTCTCAAAAAAACAACAACAACAAAAAAAAACCAAAATCCACTGGGTGTGGTGGCACACACCTTTAATCACAGCACTCAGGAAGGTCAGAAGGCAGAGGTTGTGTAAATCTCTTTGAGATCAACCTGTATTCAAAGCTGGCCTGGAATGTGCTAGGAAGACCAGGCCGTCCTTGAATTCAGAGATCCTCCTGCCTCCCCAGCGCTAGGACTAACGGTATGTGTCACCACACCCAGCTAATGATTTGCTTTTTAGTTACAATCTATAAAATCCCCTGGCAAGTTCAGTATTAATAACAACAAGAAGGGTGAGAAAAGTGGGGTAATATTTGCTAGAGTATTATTTTGTTAACGGGAAATGTAAATAATTACTAACCCCGGATTTCACAACAATCAAAATGTGAGTAAATGTATCAAAGGGTAATAGAATATTCAACCTTCACGGGACTAAAGGAAAAACAGTGAACAAAGAAAGCATATCATTCCAGTAAGAGGCAGGAAAAAGAAAAAAGGTGGGCAGAGGGCAGGCAGGCCCCATAGGGGACATTTTAGCCTGGGACCCTATTTGCTTTGGGCTATGCACACCCTCCCTCATGTAACACTGCACTTGGCAGTCTAGCTCCTTCACCTGCATGCACTATGCACACACCCCTTCCTAACAATGCACCCAGCAACTTCAGATCGCCCTCAAACCCCCGCCCACATCAGGCTACACATACTCCCACCGCTAAACAATACCAACAATCTATTTTTCTGCTCCTAGTAACAATCAAATTTAGACAGTTTCAACTGTATTCCAGTGTATTAGATATGAAGAATAGAAGGCCCCATCTGGCCTGAACTGGTTTTGGGTGCATGCCCATTAAGCAAAACTGTGTCCTCTAGCAAATTTTTAGGGAGAATCCCTTGTATATCATCTTATGCCTATGTATAATTGGGCACTCATACCACTAAAATCCGAAGTGTTAGAAGAGGCATGCACAACAGGACCTAATCTATCGGTCAAAATATAGAGCCACCCAAACTATGCCCCTTGGTAATCAGCTCCTCCTTTTGAACCCGATAAAAGAAGCCCCAAATAATAATTGCAGCCCTTCAGTTCTCTCATTCAGGTGGCCCACTGTCAATCTTGACAATATATGCCTCTTAATATGTATTACCACTTAGCTCCAAATAGTTATCTTGCTTCTTTTGCAAATCTGTGTGAACCCTTATTTTCAGTTCTTTGGATGAGAGGCCAAGAACATGGACACACCCAACCCAGACCCTGATCACTGGTAAGAGGAGGACAATAAAAAAAAGATAGCTTTAACTAAATAGAAAATATATGTGCTATTACAGAGGGGAGTCCAAATAAGTAACAGGAACCTCATGAATGGGCTGATTGAGTTAAATTCTACTGATAAAAATCAAAGAACTTCAGAGTAAGTAAAATTTTTAAAAAGCCTACTGTATTCTAAATACAGGAGAACATCTAAAGCAAAATTACACACACAGTTTGAAGGATGCAAATGACAGCTAAATGCAACATGTGGCCCTAGACTGGATCCTCCACTAGAAAAAAGTTCCTTTTCGGAGCCAGGAGCTCCTCCCAAGCCCATGTGACCCCTGAGGAACAGATCCTCAAATGACCTTAAGAGTGAAAATAAGCTGGTTTATCCTCCTTTGAGTTGTTGGCCAAGATGGCCCAAGAGACTCACAGACAGTAACCCAGCATAGAACTGGGAAAATGAACAGCAGACCCCAATCTCATCTAAAGGAATATTGACAACTGATTGCTCCTAGATGAGGAACAGCTGATCTTCCTAAAACAAGGCTCTCTAGATAGGCTGACTAGATCAGTGGATGGACAAGCACTGGAGAATGGCTGGCGGCACAGACAACACAGCAGACAGTAACAGGGATGACAGAGTATATGGGCTTCAGTGGCAGGGGAGTGCTAGGGGGGGCTATGGGAGGGTGCCATCTGGGAAGTGAGTATATAGATGAATAAGATTGGGATGTTCTGTATGATATACACAAAAAAAATCAACAAATAAAAAAATGAGTTATATTTGAGGAGGAAACATAAAAATTTACTTCATGTTAATTAGTAGAGGTGATAAACATTACCATTGAAATCTACCTGATAACTTTATATTCATACTTAGGTGCCAAGAATTCAAGTGTAACCGACTATGACTAGTAATAATCAGATACATAGAGATTAGAGACACATGCAAACATCTAAGTGTTAGTAGTATTAAAAATGAGTCTTTCTGGACCTTGTGGTATCAGAAAACTGAAATTCTCTAAGAGTGCTGACAGAAAGCCAGATGTTCTTTAGTTAAAGGTGGTCTGACGCCCTGCCTAGACCACGCACTAACCTGGTCTTTCTCGTTAAAGTTTGGTTTCCATAACTGCACGTACTTTAAACTTTTTTTTAAATATTTTATTATTTTTATGTGTATGTGTGTATTGTGTATTGCCTGCATGTAGGTAAGTGCACCCGTGTCATGCAATGCCTACAGAGAACAGAATGAGTCTTTCTGTAGGAAACAGTTTAAAGGTTAAAAACTCATTCAATTTTATGTCTTATAGGGTTTATACTGAGTTTAATATTGTATAACTGTACTAATTCAACTGTGAACCTAAAAATTTACAGCCACTTTTGAAAGAGATATATCTCCTGCATGTAGGTAAGTGCACCCGTGTCATGCAATGCCTACAGAGAACAGAATGAGTCTTTCTGTAGGAAACAGTTTAAAGGTTAAAAACTCATTCAATTTTATGTCTTATAGGGTTTATACTGAGTTTAATATTGTATAACTGTACTAATTCAACTGTGAACCTAAAAATTTACAGCCACTTTTGAAAGAGATATATCTTTGCTCTAGAAATTGTTAATGACTGTGTTAAAGCAGTAATGAAATGCTTCTTCTAATCATGTGGTTATTAAATTAATTAATTAAATAAATAAAAGTAAAAAATTTTCAAAAAGGGGAAGATTATTTTCATGCAAATAAGTAGAAAAGTTTTGGAGAAGGTGGCTCTAGTGGAGAATTAGACCAACAGCAACTCTAGTTTGGGGAAATATAAATGTTCATAGTGTGTCTTGTGGTTAGTTTAAAGCATTTCCAAAAGATCAGGCAGTCTGTTTAAACAGAATTTCACAAATGTATTACAAAGCCAAATACAAATTTTCTTTTTCATTTCAAAAAAAAAAGTTCCTTTTCTTTGTCCATTTAATGACAACACTGACAAATCTTTAAAAATTTGTAATTAGATAACTGCTGTATTAACTTCCTGGTTTTTGTTTTTAGGAACTACAAGTAGAAATAGACTTAGGCATAAAGATGCATCATGTCCAAAATTTAACATTTCAGAAAAAATGTAAGCATACACAGCCTGCAGCAATAATAAAATGGAGGAGGAGGGGGAGGATGAGGAGGAGGAGGAAGGGGAGGAGGGGAGGAGGAGGGGGAGGAGGAAGAGGAGGAGGAGGGATCTAGCAAGCAGTTACAGAGCTAATGGATTAGGAGTGTTGTTCAAGGGTAGAGTACTTACTTGCCTAGCATGCTCAAGGCTTGGGTTCAATCCCTATCACTGAAAAAAAAACACAAAGCAGAGCAACATTAATGCAAGACAAACTGAAATTAAATTCAAAGGAAAAAAAGCATGTGCTTTTTTGTTACGCTATGTCTTAATGATTTATACAATTCACCAAGAAAAGATAAGATCTCTTGTACCTTCTAACTTCGGAAGACAGAAAATAAAAATATGCCAATACCAGTCATATTTAAAGATGTTTAAGTCTATCTCAGACACTAACAGATAAACCAGGCTTAGTAATCCCAGCATTCAGGAGGCTGAGGCAGAATGATCACAAGTTCCAGGCCAGCCTGGGACCATTGAGACCCTATCTCAAAACAACAACAAAAAAAAGGCAACCAGCCAAACAGATGAAATTAGCAGAGAAATCTGGGCATGGTTGTACACACCTGTAATCCCAGCATTCAAAATGATTTTTTCGTCCAGTCTGGGCCGCACGGTGAGTTCGAAGCCAGTAACAGCAATAATAGTGGGACTGTCTCAAAAAACATTAACAATTTGGGCCTGAAGAGATGGCTCGGTGGTTAAGAGTACTTGTTGCTCTTCCAGAGGACCTGGTTTCCAGTACGCATATGGAGGCTCACAGTACCTGTAACTCCAGTTCCAGGGGATCTGATGCCCTCTTCTGTAATCCACAGGCACATGTATGTATATGGTGCCCATACATACATACAGGTAAACACTCATACACATAAAAGTAAATAAAATCTTTTTTAAAATAAAAAAAAAATAACAGCTAAAGCAGTTCAAATGGGAGGATGGGAAAGTAGCTTTTATTTCTCTTGAAAAAATACCTAGGAGTAGAATGGGTGGGTCATATGTGGTTGTTCTTAGCTTTATATTTTCCAAAGTGGTTGTGCTATTTTGCATTCCCACCAGGAATGTGTGAATCAGTTACACCACATCACTTCCTGACATACTCTTTCTGAAGTCTAGTCATACTGATAGTGCCACCTCACTGTGACTTTAATTTGTATTTTCTTAATAGTAATGTCAAGCATCTTTTCACTGCTCATTTACCATTTGTACATATCCAGCAATGAAATGTCACCTTCTCCCTTAAGTTGATTTTTTCAGGGTATTTTATCACAGTAACAAGTGACAAAAACAGGTATTAAGGGAATAAGGATGATCACTTTGACGAAACCATTACTGTGTGTACAAAAGCCAATTACTCAACCATGTAGCTCAAACAGCTTCCATCCCAACAGAGCAATGGTTCTTAAATGGAAACATATTCCCTCTAGGAAATAGATGGCAATATCTAGATATTTTTTGCTTGTCACAACTGGAAAGATGTTGTTGGCATCATGTGTATAGACCAGGGATATTCCTAAATATCCAACAATGCACATGATGGCCCCTGAAGGTTATCTTGCAAAAAAAAAAAAAAAGAGGAAAAAAATCTAGTAGTGCAGTACCAGAGAAACAAGCAAGTGCAATAAAGCAGACATGTCAGCACGAATGACATACACAGGCATGAGGGTGCAAAGTTTAACTCATGAAGCATAATGGGCGACTAAAGCTTAAACTGAGCTAGAAATGTGGTGGGGGAGGGGATCAAGAATATGAAAATGAGAGACATGTTCTGTACATATCTGGGGAATGACAATGGGGTAGGAGAAAACTTAGAGGCAGACAAGAGGGATGGGACAAAATGAGGCAAAACCAACACCAGATCACACACTAGGTCAGGAGTTTGGACTTGGCCTGTGAAAGAGTGGGAAGAGAATGGTAACAATGAGAAAGATCATTCTTGCAGCATTCTGAAGAATGGTTTGACAACAAAACATGGTAAAGACCTGTAAGTAAACCACTGACATAATCCAGACCAGATTAAGATAACACATAGAACCAAAGCACAGTGGTAGTTAATCTTGGGTTATCAATCTGACTGACTCTGGGATCAAATAAGAAATCTACTTCTGAACAGGTCTACGATGGTATTTCTTAAAAGGATTAACTGAGGTGCAAAGACCTCCCCGTCTGGCAACAGCCCAGATATGGAGTTCTGAGGGAAACATACAGCTGCTTTTTCCCTTCCTGTCTTCACCCCTTGCTGATGAATGCACCTACCCTGTTGCTGCCATTGCAAAGCCCAGCTTCTTTGGCTTCCAACATGGGCTGAAGACTAGCAACTCTTCAGAAACCTTCCAGGCCTTCAGAGGCAGATTGGGACTGCTGAAGCATATAACCTAAGGACTGAGCAGTCACCAGGTTCTCAACCTTCCAATGTATAGGTGGACCACTGTCGGACTACCCTGCCAACATCATGTAAGCCAATTCAACAAATGCCCTTTGTAACAGATATTCTATTGGTTCTAGTCCTTTAAAAGCACCAAGAATATAAAACAATGGACTGGTAGTTCTAGTCAGTGATTCAGTTAAAAAGAAATTAAAATCTACTTTTAAGCACCATTCTCAGAGGAGTTTTTAAAAAATTGTCACCCCACTTAGATCTCTTATAAGATATAGACAAGAAAAATATTAAGTATCTACCTGTATTCTCAGAGCTGGAGAGACAGCTCAGACATTGGTGAGCACTTTCTCTTCCAGAGAACCCGAGTTCAGTTCCCAGCACCCGTATCACCCCATAATCACCTGTAACTAACTCCAGCTCCAGAGGATTCAACACCCTCTTCTGGCCTCTGAGGGCACCCACAAGTGACACATACGTAAGTAAAATTTTTAATTTTTTTTTTCTTTTTGACACAGGGTCTCCCTGTAGCCCGAGCTGTCCTGAACTTGGTATGCAGACCAAGCTGGCCTCGAACTCAAGAAGATACACCTGCCTCTGCCTCCCAAGACCTGGGACTAAAGGTATGTGCCACCATGTCCAGCTTAAAATTTTAAATCTTTAAAATATGCATGTATTGTTACAGTTTGAAATGATTTTTCCCCAAATTTTTACATCTTCTTTAATGTGTATTAAGTGCTTTCCCTGCATGTATGAATGTACTGTAGGCATGTCTACTACCTGCAGAGGTCAGATCCCCTGGAACTGGTTTTCCAGATGGCTGTCAGTCACCATGTGGTGCTGGGAACTAAACCAGGTCCTCTCAAGGGCAAATACTCATCACTGTTGAACCATCTCTCCAGCCTTTTTTTTTTTTTTTTTTTTGGTCCTTTTGAGACAGTCTCCCTGTAGCCCCAGCTGGCCTAGAACTCACTCTGTAGACCAGGCTGGCCTTGAACGAAGATTTCTCTGCCTGCCTCTGCTGTGATGGTTTGAATGAAAATGTTCCCCATAGTCTCCAAGTATTTGGACATTTTTGTTCCCACGTGGTGGCGCTGTTTTGGGAGGTTTTAGGTGTGGCTATCCTGGAGGAAGCATGTCACTGGTGGTGGGCTTAGAGACCACCATGCCTCCCTGACATGATGGACTGTAATTCCCCTGGAACCACAAGCTCAAATAAACTCTTCCTTCTATAAATTGCTTGGGTCAGTGTTTCTAATCACAGCAACAGAAAAGTGACTAATACAAGGGTCTCATGTGGTCCAAGCTGGCCTCAAACTCTCTACATAGCCAAGAATGACCTTGAACTTCTGATCCTCCTACCTCCACCTCTGCCACATGTCAGATTTTTTTAAGTTTTCACTTTTTAAAGATTTTTAATTATATGTATATGTGTATTCCTGCATCTGCAGAGGCCAGAAGAGGATGCCAAATCCTTACAGCTGGAGTTACAGGCAGTTTGTGAGAGGCCTGACATGACTTATAATTTTACAGTAAAAGATTAATGAAAATAACTTCACTTCTCCAACAGTCTTATAACAGCAAAGTGGAAGGATAACTTATATGTACAGTTAATTCAGAGAGGATCAGAGGCATAATGAATTTGAGGTTCGCCTGGGCTACATTATGCCATCTCAAAAACCAATCATAGGGCTAGTGAGCTGGTTCAGCAGGTAAAGGCACTTACTGCTAAGTCTGATGGCCTGAGTTTGGTCCCTGGAACCCACATGGTGGAAGAACACCCAAAAGTTGACCTTTGACCTCAATTTGCACACTGTGGTGTACATACCCACACACAGAGATCTGCCTGCCTCTGCCTCCCGAGTGCTGGGATTAAAGGCGTGTGCCACCACGCCCAGCCAAAATACAGTATTTTGAAAATATGACTTTTTTGGGGGGGGGGTCATTTTGAGACAGGGGTCTCTCTGTGGCTCCAGCTGTCCTGGAACTCACTATGTAGACCAGGCTGGCCTTGAACTCAGAGATCCGCCTGCCTCTGCTTCCCAAGTGCTAGGATTAAAGGCATGCGCCACCACGCCCAGCCACTAATCATTAAATATGACCTATGAGCCAGGTATGGTGGCACATATCTGTAATTCCAGCATTCAAAGGGCCATGGCAGGACTGAGAATGAGGCTACCCTGGACTATATAGTAAAACTTCATCTCAAAATCCGAAGTTAAACTGAATATGATGGCAGACACATAGAATACATATAAATGGGAGGTAGAAACTGGCAGACATAGAAAGTTCAAGACCAAGCTGGGTGTGGTGGCACATGCCTTTAGTCCCAGCACTTGGGAGGCAGAGGCAGGTGGCTATTTTTGAGTTCAAGGCCAGCCTGGTCTATACAGCAAGCTCCAGGCCAGCTGGGGCTACAGGGAGACCCTCTCTCAAAGACAAAAAAAAAAAGTTCAAGGCCAGTCTTGGCTTCTGAGACTTTGTTTCAAAAAAAAATTTTTTTTTGGTGTGTGTGCACATTTGCGAATATGCACATGGAGGCCAGAGGACAATCTCTATTCCTTAGAAGTGCACCACTTTTTGAAAAAATATTGATAATTTCATACATGTATATACTTTTATCATATTCACCCATCTCTCTCCTCTCCTTCCTCTCTCCTTCCCTCCCACCTGCTCTGAGCCATTTGCTGGCCCATCACAATTCTTTATCAATTATCTTGTGTCAAAATGGAAAGTGAAAAACAAATTTCTCAGTAATAGTGGGTTACCAAAGTCCTTTAACAAGGGGAGGGGGCTACAGATGTAGCTCAGTTGTTAGCACTCTTTGCCTAGCATGCACAAACCCTAGGTTTTAATCCCCAACAACATATAAACCTGGTTTTAATAGTATATACAACGATCCTTGCACTTGGGAGATGAAGACAGGATAATCAGAAGTTCAAGGTCACAAAGCCAGTCTGAGCACTTAAAAAAAATACCCTAGCCATGGTGGCACACTCCTTTAATCCCTGTACTCAAGAGGCAGAGGAAGGCAGAACTCCAGGACTGCCTGGTCTACATACATAGTTTCAGACAAGCCAGGGCTACTTAGTGAGACCCTGTCTCAAAAAAAAAGTGGGTTGGAGAGATGGCTCAGTGATTAAGAGCACTGGGCTGCTCTTGCAGAGGACCAGGGTTTGAGTCCCAGCACATGGCAGCTAACAACCTTCTCTAAGTCCAGCTCGAGAGGATCCAACACCTTCTTCTGACCTCCTTGAGCACTGCACTTCATGGGTACACTTACATACATGCAGGCTCATACACCTAAAATTTAAAAATTTTTTAAAGTTAAAAAAAAAAAAAAAAAAGACAGAGTCTACCAATGTTCAGTCACAGATGGGGAATGGGATCATGGGAGGGGTGATTGTCTGCTGATGGGTTCTAGAGGAAAGGGGGAGTTAATCATCTTCAATGATACAGCCTGTGGAGTTGCCTATGCTCCAGTCGATAGCTCCATACTCACACTCACATGGACAGCCTCAGTTAAACTCAGCGGGTCACAAAACAAAAACACAAGGTAGCTAACAACCTTCTGTAACTCCAGTTTCAGGAATCTGATACCCTTTTCTAGCCTCTGTGGGCACTGCACACGTGGTACACTTACATACATGCAGACGAAACACTTAATACACATACAATAAATCTTTTTTTTTTTAAGTCAAGGGGATAAAAATATGGCTCAGTGGTAGAGTGTTCACTAGCAAAAAGGACCAGCATCACAGAGCAAAACAAATAAAAACCACTTACAAATAGAAGTAAATATTTCAATTAAGTATCTTTTTATTTATTTATTGTGTGCATGCACACACATGCCGATCAGAGGACCTTTGGAAAGTGGTTCTTTCCTTGCACCAAGTGGGACCTGGGAATCAAACTCAAGTTGTTAGGCTTAGTAGCAAGCACCTTTACTCACTAAGCCATCTTGTCAGCACTGATTTAACATTTTTAATTAAGCTCTGAAGCTTTTTTTCTTTTAGAGTTACAAAAATAAAAATATGAACAAATCTAATTCCAAATATTTACTTGTTTTGATTTGTGCACTAACACTATTTTGGTAAACTACTTATTCAACCGCTTCTTCAGGTTCTCAAGGTGTTCCACGCTAACATCCTGCAACTCAAGCACCACTGCTTTACCTGAAGAAGGATCAAAAGAAATAGTCATTAGGCAACACAGATCTATTAGACCTCTCTGACATCTCTGCAACCCTTCTTGGAACTTTTGATATTTGAGAGGGTCCTTTTTTAACTGTTTCATTTCTGGTACTGAAAATCCTATCAAACTAGTCAGTATCTCATCTACAAAATCTACATCTAGATATGTAGTACCATCAGAAACCTTTGCAGTAACACTCCAAATGCCACCAGAACTTGAGAGATTTCCAGTTAAGGTGACAATGAATGCTTTGACTCTCACTGTGGTAACTTCCTTTGGTTTGCTGGCCATTAGAACAGACAAATAGATAAAGGGTGGAGAATACAAATCCATGCCAGTGGACAGACTGGTAATATTCTCAAATGATCTAGAAGAACAAGTCTGTAAATGGTGGCCATTTTCATTTGAAATTTGTGAACTACTTTTTGAGACAGAGTTGCCCAATTTTCTATATAATATTTTATTGCTTAAGGAATGTTCATCTGAACTGTTGGTTTGTTTTGTTTTATTACCTGTCTTTGAAGTCTTATCTTTATTTGTAAAATCATGGGCTAAGAGTACATTACGATGACCTAAAAAATCACTGTTTTGATCTCTAGAAGATGGACAACCAAAAGATTTTTTTTCAGGAATTATTTGTTCAGGTAATTTTTTTTCTTTCCAGCTGTTGTTTTCTTGTTTGTGTGTCAAAGACAAATCACTCATAGTATTAGGTTTATGTGAAAATATCTCTATACACTCATCTGTGTTTCTGTTCCAAGTCAATGGCTGCAATTCTTTTGTCTTCAGCTGTTCTTTCTGGACAGCTTCTTCTAAAAGCAAGGCCTCTTCCAATGAGAAGTCATCAAATTCCCCATCAGTGAAATGCATGGACTGGTTTGGTGGTTTTTCCATTTGTCTTGAAGAAATAGTCAATTCTGGCTCATAACTAGACTGCCTTATGGAGGCAGAGTTTGGGGACTTGCCTGTGTTGAAATGTCTTTCCAAGGAGGTGTCATTATTTGTTGCAGGCTCATCATTTTCATCAAAACCTGCCAAGAGTTCTTCATCAGAGGGTCCTAATGCAGGATCTAAAACATCCATAACTCTGGGGATATTTTGGTTAAAGTTATTTGGTATGACCGAAACTATAGGATCAACTTCACCAGTTAATCTCGCAAGGACTTTTTCTTGGGCATATTCTTCTGAAAGACCATCTACTTCACCTCCTAACACCGTCACATTTTCTGGTTTTAATAAGAGAACACCAAGACGGAACAAAATGTGTCCATAAATCAAAACTTTTGTACCTGGAGGAAGATCAGCATGCAGAGCGGGAATTGACTGATACTCCATCCCCTGAACCTGCACAATCCCATCAGTGAGATACAGCATCAGCATTCGTGAAGACTTTGCTTCCCATGGTTTTTGGGTAATCTGTGGTTCAGCTGAAACTAGATCATTGGTTGTATTCTTCCCTCTCAACTTCTGTATCTGGGAATATGCAGGCTGACTTACATCAACCAAAGAATTAATCTGTAAAGCATAAAATCCATTCAATTCTCCTTTTGGAATTTCTAAAATGTCATCAGGTAAAAGAGGATATTCCAAATCGCTCAGATCGGTAAGAAGCCATTGCTCAAATACCTGGTTGTTTATTTGGGCCTGACTCAAATTAACATTATTATTTTCTTCTTGGATCCAGTTAAGACAAGCTTCCAGCCACATCAGAGGTACTTTAACATGCCATGTTGCTAAGAGCCAGGTTTCAACTCTTAAAGCAATACTACTTACACTCATTTCTTTTAAATAAAAAAAAATGTATCCACCTGAAAACAAAAAAACAAAAAAGGTAATTCAATATTTAAATATTTTATTTTTATTTTATTTTTATTTTATGTGTATGAGTGTATTGCCTGCATGTATGTGAGTGCACCTGTGTCGTGCAATGCCACGGAGGTCAGAAGAGGGCTTCGGATTCCCCTGGAACTGGAGTAAAGAACAGTTCATAGCTGCCATGTGGGTGCTGGGAATCAAACCAGGGTCTTCTGCAAGAGCAGTCAGTGCTCTTAACCACTGGGCCATCTCTCCAGCCCCTCAATATATTTTAATACAGCATCTATAATTCTCTAAAATGCACAAATAGGCCTCACTACCACATCCTTTGCTTCTCTCTCTAACACCTTGTCTTTCCACCTGGCTGATAGTCAACTGTGAGAAGCAATCAGACCGTATGAGAGGAGCAAAATGTTTGAGAGCTGGCTCTGTCAAAGTACAAGCTACATGACCTACTGTAAATTTTTTTTTAACTTTTCTAAGTCAGTATTTTCATCAGTATCACCATCTATCTTACAGGGTTGTTTAAAAGAATTATATGAATAATAAAGTATAAATGCCAAACCTTTGAAAGACATTCAGAAAATGGTAGCTATGTCAAAAGTAATAATCAGGTTTTAATAATTTAAAATTTATTTAAGAAAAAAGTTCACTAAGGTTCTATTAACATCTATAATTAACTTTAATTATATTTTCTTTCTTTGTTTTTTTGAGACAGGGTCTCACTATGTAACCCTGGCTGGCCTGGAATTTGCTATGTAGACCAGGATGGCCTCGAACTCACAGAGATCTGCCTGCTTCCACCTCCTGAGTGCCAGGATTAAAGGTGACTGCCACTGAGGCTGCCACCAACTTTAATTATATTTTAACTCTATTAAAACTTATATGACTATGCTAAATACATAGTTTAAGGATAAAATTTTAACAGACTTGTATTTGTATGCCTAAATATTCTCAACAGTGCTGCCAGGTATATTTAATTCCGATTTTCTCAGTATGATAAAGCTATAGCAAAACACTAAAGACTAAATTACATACTTACAAAAGTTTATTTGTTCCTTCTAGAGATTAAGCTATTTAAGGAGAACTTATTTAATATGTCTACAAGAAACTATGGGGCTGGAGAGATGGCTCAGTAGTTAAGAACACTGGCTGTTCTAGCAGAAGACACGGGTTTGATTCCCAGCACCCACGTGGCAGCTAACACTTGCCCATAGCTCCAGTTCCAGGGGATCCAATGGCCTCTTCTGTCCTCCACAGTCATTATACGAACAGGTGCACTTACATATATGTAGACAATGCATGCATACACATAAAGTAAAAATATAAATAAAATATTTTTAAAAAAGAAACTTACCACTTAGCACAGCAGCACAGGATCTGATGATAGGACTTCAAGCTGGTTGCTCAGTGGAGTACTCAAAACTTCTGCACAAAAATGGCCCTGAAACGTAAGACAAGAAGCAGTTAAGGATTCTAAAACAAAGCTGTAAGAACACTAGCATATTTTCACAAACACAAGAGTTTGATGGTATAGTTCCAAGGAATCCTTTATGGTCAGGGTAAAATGAAAGCAATACAGAAAACAAGAGTTCAGAGGGAGATAAACAGAAACAAGTGACCATGAGAAAATTACCCATTTAGGCTTGTTTATTTCACTGCAAAATTCCATGAACATTTAAGATAGGAGAGGCAGTGTATGACAGAACAGTTCAGAGTAAACTCGGGTGCCATACTGTCATTTAAAAGTATTTTTTAACATTTCTTTCTTTGGGAGGTAGAGAACATACTATGCTACGGTGTGGAGGTCTGAGGACAACCTTCCACAACGTGGCTTCCAAAGATCAAACTGTGGTGCTAAGTATCCTTACCTGCTGCGTCATCTTGGGGTAGGCAAGCAAAGGGACATTTTAGCCCCTATTTGCTTTGGGCTATGCACACCCTCCCTCATGTAACACTGCACTTGGCAGTCTAGCTCCTTCACCTGCAAGCACTATGCACACACCCCTTCCTAACAATGCACCCAGCAACCTCAGAACGCCCTCAAACCCCTGTCCGCATCAGGCTACACATACTCCCACTGCTGAACAATAAAGTTCTACCCCTAGTAACAATCAAATTCAGACAGTTTCATGTGTATTCCAGTGTATCAGATATGAAGAATAGAAGGCTCCATATGGCCTGAACTGGTTTGGGGCCCTTGTCTAGCATACACAACTCCAGGGTTTAATCCCCAGCATCAAATAAAACTGGGCATGACCTATGACCTCAGCACTCAGGAGGTGGAGGCAGAAGGGTCAGAAGTTCAAGGCTACCTTCAGCAACACTTCAGCCTGCCTGAGCTATGCAAGACCTATCTCAAAAATTAAAAAATAGAAAAAAGAATTACAATCTAAAGCAGGGTAGCTCACACCTGTAATATCCCCAAACTCAGGAGCTGAAGACGATTATGGAAAATCTGGGACCAACCTAGGCTGCAAAACAAGACCGTATCTCAAATAAACAAAAAATTACAAACTGACATTTGAAGGTTAATGTGTCTGACTTTTTTAAAGTGTTATTTTTAATTATGTGTATGTATGTGGGTACGTTCACATGAGTTGCAGGAGCCCCAGGAGGCAGAGGCCAAAGGCAAGAATTCCCTGGAGCTGGAGCAACAAACAGTTGTAAATCACCAGACATGAGTACTGGGAGCTGAACCTGGGTCTTCTGCAAGTTCAGGATGTGCCCTCTCTAGTCCCGTATCAGTTTACTTTTAAATTTATTCCAAACAAGCCCTTCCTTCTTTATGCTACTGAAAGACTAGCTTCAACTACAATTTACCAAATTATTAAGGACCTCAGTTATAGAAACCCAGCTTAAACTTCACAGTATAGATCCTATGTTATAATGCTTTTTCTATTTAAAAATTTTGTAAATTGTTTAAAAATACACAAACAATAGTCTCTGATGCTCAGTAACATAGCAAATAACAACTTCAGTTGAGAGTTGAGACAAATTCTAAGAAATATTGTTCTCTGAACCACAAGTAAGTTGTTCTGTTAATGTGTACCAGTCCTAAATAACAATTGTCCCAAGTAGTACCCTCCAGAATAGGAATCTCAACTTCTAGAGCTAATTGACATACATAAATTTACAGTTAACTTTGTAACTAAAAAAAAAAAACCCTCCAATACTACAACTCCAAAAGGTAACCAAGATATTTGTAAAACACAAGTAAATGTGATCAGTGATATTTAGTGTTATACTATCAAAGTGAGCTATTCTCAAATAGCTTACTAAGATGTCAAGAACTCAGGGGAAAAAGCTTACTGCTCAATATAAATCTATTACACAGAATTCTTCATATATCAGTGAAGCAGAGGGTATGATTGATGTGGAACACAGCTATAGCCCCTACAATTTTATGTCATAACAATTATAATAAAATTCGTTTTTCCTATAGAGTACAGAAGCTTATTAAAAGTTTTATTTCTTTTATTACAACATGTGTAGAATCAGAGGACAAGTTTGTAATAATCTATTCTCTCCTTCCACCACATAATGCTTTGGGTGGCAAGTTCCTTTATCCTGAGTCATTTCGCCAACCCTTAATAATTCATTAGTTATAGCAGTTGCATCTAGCCCTTCAGAAAAGTCTCATGGTTTTTGTCCTTACCCTTCTTATAAAATTGCCTTACCATCGTCAGAGTAGATAGAAACAGGTCAGGAGAAATTAGCTAGGTGATCTAGTCTGCTTTTCTGTTGCTGTGATAAGCACCATAACCAAAAGCAAGTTGGAAAGAAAAGGATTCATTTGGCTTATAGGTCCATCATCCAGGGGAGCAAAGCAGGAGCTTGAAGCAGAAAACACAGAGGAACGACTTACTGGCTAGCTCCCTGGATCACATACCTACAGCTCAGGCCCACATGCCTAAAGATGGTCCTCCCTCAGAGATCTGGCCCCTCCCACATCAATTAGCAATCAAGACTATTATCTCACAGTCCCTCCCAAAGGCCAATGTGGTAGTCATAATTCTTCAACTGCGATTCTCTCTTCCCAGGTATGTCAACCTGACAACCAAGATTAACCATCACACTAGGACAAGACAATTTCCCATAGACGAATAGTAGCATGGGGCTAGAGAAAGGGCTCAGTGGTTAAGAGCACTGGCTGTTCTTACAGAGGACTCGGGTTCGGTTCCCAGCACCCATGTGGCTGCTAACAACCATCTGTAACTCCAGTTCCAGAGGATCTGGCACCCTCTCCTGGCCTCCATGGGAACTGCATGCATGTGATACACATATACATGCAGGTAAAATATTCATATACATAAAATAAAAATAAATATTTTTCTTTAAATGGCAGCCTAATCCTCAACAACTCTCTACAAGAAATGAAAAACAGCCAGGTGTGGTGCTTGTCTTAAATCCCAGCACTACGGAGACAAATCAGGGCAGATCTCTATGAGCTAGTCTGAGCTACATGGTGAGTTCCAGGCCATAAGCAGTCTCAAAAAAAGGGAATAAAAGAAAAACAACTTTGGAAAAGATGTCTTTTAAATTGTACTTTAGGTTCCTAAGATAAAATACACACCTTTTACTTTCCAGAACTAATGCTAAAAGAACAGTAAGAAACAAAGGCGAGGAGTACACAGTTATCTCTGAAGTACACTGTCTCTCTGAGGCCTTGGCTTCAATCTCCAGGACTGAAGAGGAGGAGGAGAGGGGAGGAGAAAGACATCAGAATATTTTTGCGTCAACGGTTATCAATTAGGGGAGAGGTGACCTGAACGTTACATAGAAAAAACCACATTGTGTCTGTGAAGTAAAAAGCTGTAGAATCCTTAAAGATTTTAATTTTTTTTATTTTTAATTGTGTGTGTGTGTGTGTGTCTGTGTGTGTCTGTGTATAACTGTGTATGTGCATGTGAGTGCAGGCGCTCACAGAGGCCAGAGGCATCAGAACCCCTGGAGATGGAGTTACCAGGTGTAACAGCATGATGCGGGTGCTGAGGACTGAACTTGAGTCCTTAGGTAGAGCTCTTAACCTTTGAGCCATCTCTCTAGTCCTTGAAGACTTTATGTGTATGAATATATTGACTGCATGTATGTAAGTGCACCAGTGGAGTTCAGAGGAGGGAGTTGGATCCCCTGGGACTGGAGTTACAGATAGTTGTTAGCTGCCATTTGGGTGCTGGGAACCAAACCCAGATCCTCTGCAAGAGTACCCAGTGCTCTTAAAACTACTGAGCCATCTCTCCAGCCCCCTTGAAGGCCTTTTTAGGGATTATTTAATGACATGAAAATATGCTCACGTTTTGTTAGTAAAAACGGCCACTCATAAAATTACAGAACTCAGTTCTTAGTTCTACCTTTTTAAAATTTTTTTTGGTCTTTTTGAGACAGGGTCTCTCTGTAGCCCCAGCGGTCCTGGAACTCACTATGTAGACCAGGCTGGCCTTGAACTCACAGAGATCTGCCTGCCTCTGTCTCCAGGGGTGCTACAAGTAAAGGCATGCACCAACAAGCCCAGCTGCTTTTTTAAATTTTATGTGTTTGTATTACGTGTGTGTGTAAGTGCACCTGCATCATGTAATGCCATGTGGGTACTGGGAATTGAACCCGGCTCCTCTGCAAGAACAGCAAGTGCTCTTAACCACTGAACCATCTCTCCAGCCCCCAGAAAAATATTTTCAATTAACATTTGTGCCTGATAAACTCAGTTAATCACACAAATCTACACTCTAAATCTTTTTTTTTTTTTTTTTTTTTTTTTTTTTTTTTTTTTCTCCCTATAGCCCCAGCTGGCCTGGAACTTGCTATGGAGACCAAGCTGGCTTCAAACTCACAAAGATCTGCTTGCCTCTGCCTCCCAAGTGCTGGGACTAAAAACACGTGCCACTATGCCTGGCTACACTCTAAATCTTGACTACCAAGAACTCCACATAAGAAAACAAAGTAGAAAAATTTCTATCGGTCATCACTAAGATTTAGGCATACCTGATTCATAGGTTAATTTTCAATTAGGCTCATTTACCTTTTTTTTCTGAGGCAAGGTCTCACTTAGGTAGCCCTGGCTGGCCTGGAACTATGTAAACCAGGCTGGGGACACCTGGCTCCATATTTATTTTTTAAACAGGAAAAAGTAGTGCCACCTTTAGTTATTGCATGTGGCATTCAATCAATAGCTGAAATTTAAAAGCACTAACAAATATTTATATCATTTTCTTATATTTATATCATTTTATATTTTTATTATCTTCATCTATAAATAAGTCAGTCCAGTAAGATGCTCAGCAGGTAGAGGCCTGCCAAGCTTAAAGATTTGAGTTCAAAACCCCAGATCCTCACTGTGGAAGAATGGACTCCAAAAGGTTGTCCTCTGACATCCACGTGCCCCTCTCCACACAAAAAATAAAGTGTACTAAAGGTTTTAAAGGTTTTGTTTTTTGTTTGAGACAGGGTCTCACTTTGTAGGCCCAGCTGGACCTCCCTATGTAGACAAGGCTGGCCTTGACCTCATAGAGATCCACCTACCTCTTCCTCCCAGGGCTGGGATTAAAGGCATGTGCCACAATGTCCAACTAATGAAAATATTTTTAAGTACATTTTAACTTGATAAAGACGTCAAGGCAATTTTATAATTTTAAGAAGGTACTCTAAAATTTAGGGAGGAAAAAGCTTTTTACTGTGGCTTAAATAAAAAACAATCACAGGTCTGGTGTGGTGGCACATACCTTTAATCCTAGTAGAGGCAGGTAGATCTCTGTGAGTTCTAAGCTACCAGCCTGATCTGCATAAGTAGTTACAGGCCAGTCAGGGCTACACAGCGAGATCCTGTATCAAAAAACAAAATAAAAACAAAGTAAAACAAACAAAAACAAAATCATAGGAGCTACTTGAATTCTCCATAACCTAATATATAGGAAGAGATTCTGTTTAGGAGTCTGCAACCCAACTCTTCTATGGACATGTTTTTTATGATAATTGTTTAGGTTTGTTATGTACTCATTTGGGGGAAAAGTGGGCACATTTGTTTCAGAGCACACATGTGGCAGTCAGAGGACAATTTGAGGGAGCTGCTTCTCTCCTTCCACTTTTCTGGGTTCCAGGGAAGGACCTCAGGTCCTTCAGGCTTGGCCTTGGCAGCAAATGCCTGTACCTGATAAGCTACCTCACCCACCCCTCTTATCTTGGTTCTAACTCCCTCATGCATAAAACAAAGATAACTACAAAGAACTGTAATAAGCATTAAATTGCCAGCACTAGGTCTAGCACACAATAGAGAACTCAGGGCATGTATAGTAACTTGCATGGGTTTTAATATTATTGAACTGAAAGCTCTCAACTTCAAATAGAAAATGAAAAGATGAAGACAAGCTTTCTGTTATTTAAGGAGAAAACCTAGTAAGTAATTGAGAGAAGAAACCAGGGCTGGGCCAGCCGTGGTGGTGCACGCCTTTAATCCCAGCACTTGTGAGGCAGAGGCAGGGGATCACTGTGAGTTCAAGGCCAGCCTGGTTTACATAGTGGGTTCCAGGACAGCTGGGGCTACAGGGAGACCCTGTCTCAAAAAGATAAAAAACAAAAAACAAAAACAAAAAAGGAACCAAATAGGTGAACTGGTCAGAGAGCAACAATTCCACAACGGTATCAAGATAAAGTTTTCACCAGAGTCAAGACAGCGCCTATAAAGAGCTGCTTGCTGCTTCCTTTGGATTCCCATGCATCACTGCTTACCAAGGCAAAAAATGATGATGTAACAGAAATACCAACTTTAAACAAAGAACTATTGGTTCAGCAAGATGGCTCAGGGAGGAAAAAGCGCTTCTCACACAAACCAGATCTTAGCTGAATCCCAGAATCCATGCTCGAAGAACTGGCTCCCATAAAGTTGTCTTGACCTCCACATCCAACACCCTCACTCACATACATTATTTGTACACCGCAATCGCATTAAAAACATAAAAAAGTATTGATACCCCTATACGTAGGTATTGATGCTAGCAAAATGTCTATTTTCTATGATAAATGTTGCAAATCTGACTGGCAAATTAAATCTGAAAAATCCAAGTATTCTCAGCCCCGTAAACGCTCATCAATACTTGGATGAATATTTAATTGAAATATGAACTTTGTATCTTATAATCAAAATGAGAACTAAGTTTTGCCTCAATAGAACATTTGCCGTGTTGAAGGGGGCACTTTTAACATTTTTACAAACATTTAAGGGAAATTTTAAGCTGGACATAGTGGTTAACACCTGGAATGCTAACATGGCGGGAAGGCAAAACATGCCTGTCACGTTCCTAGACTAGCTGGGACTATGGAGAGCGTCCCCAGAAATTATAAGCTCCCATTATTTTAAGTGTTTAACGTATATCCCCACGTGCTGCTTGTCCTTCATCAGATCTTCAGCTCCGCAACTTTTCTTCCTCGTCACGTACGTAAAAAATAGATGTGATTACTATAACAAAGCTATTTTAAGAGATAACCGGTATATGTATTTTGAAAATTATTCAAGAAAACAGCTACAGCACGATTAGGTCTGCACAAAAGCAGCACTACAGACGCATCTGTTCCTGCTAACGGCGAATCCTCTACACGGTTCAGGTCTTGATGGTTCAACCTCAATGCGGGACTGAGGGTGAAAGCGCGCGCACTGGCGAGGCCGGCAGCCGCCTGGGTTGGTCACCGCTCCCGCAGGGCCCTTCTCGCCTTAACCAGTCATCACAGCTGGGCGGGGGGCCTATCATACCACCGCGTCTGTGGAGCTCGCTAGACCCGGTCTGCAGTGCGGCCGGAGCCCGACACAAGCCGGGCGCTTTAAGAAGGGTCACGTTTTGCATGTGGGAGTGGAACAAAAAGCCAAGTTTTCTCGAACTGCAGCGACGCGCCCGTGTCACAGGACGTGTCCGTGCTAAGGCCTCGCTGGCCGCAGAGCGAAGGCGGCCGTGCGGGGTGGCCTTCCAGCAGACCAACCTTGGGGTCGCCGGGCCCAGCGGCTGGGAGACCGCGGGCCGTTAGGACAGTGGGTTTCCCGGACCGGCGGCGAAGGGCGCAGCCCGGGGCGGGAGCGAGCGAGCGAGCCGCGACCGCCCGCTTGGCGCGGGACGGAGCGCGGCTGAGCACCGACCTGGCCATTCCGCCTTCTCAAGCACGACAGAGGTCCCAGGGCCGTGCGACCGAGACAACAGAAATCGCCACCACGCGCCGCTTAACCTCTTTTTTTTTTTTTTTTCTAACTTCTTCCCGCCTGATTTGCCGCGCAGGCGTCACTCCACCAATTCCACGAGACTCCCTCGGGGCTCGAAAATACCCCTTCACCGCCCCCTCCCTACACACGTGAACACCCACTTCAAATCTCGCGAGAGGCTTGTCCCCTTTTCCCCTCCCCCCAACTACTGAGTGCGCGAACGAGAAAGGAGGAGGGCGCTCCTGGCGACAGCGCTGCAGACGCCATTATCCTCTGTTTCTTCGCTGCACAGACGTCGAAGTCTTGCCTGTTTCCCACTCGCTTTGCGGCCTGTAGGTACTGGGGTGACTGGAGCTTCGGGCCTGTGGGCTCGGGAGGAGGGCTGGCGTCCCCGGAAGACCGCTTTGACGACTTCCAAGCCTGGGCTTTCTCAGGCCCAAGGCCTTACAGCCCGAAGGGAGTCGCCGGCGGAAGGCGGGGTTCTCGGCTTCTCGGTCGCCCTAATTGACGCGGCCTTGGGCCAATCGCTTCGCCCTCGCACCACCGCTGGAGCTCGGGCAGCCAATCGGCCGCGACGACGGGATAGCAGGGCTCGAGGAGGCGGGTTGCCCTCGTTCTCTGCCTAGCTGTGACCGACCGTGCGAAGCGGCGCGGCCGTGAGCAACGGCGGACTCGAGCGGTGAGCAGGGCCGAGCGACGTGCCCGTGCGAGTGAGGCTCGGAAGTCCGGCTCCGCTAAACGGAGGCGCTCAGTTCAGGTTGGCTGCTGGCGCGGAACGTTGCCCGGTTTCCCCTCCCCCACCTCCGCCATTTCCCCGAACGTGTAACTGCAGTTGGCCTTGCGCTGGAGCCCCGGGAAGCCGTGAGGAAGGTGCCTGTGGGATGGGCTGCGGTGTGGGGCCGTCCTCCTAATGGAGGACGACGGACAGGCGGGCCTGATGAGGCCCGGGCGCCCGCGCTCTTTGTGTGGGTCCCCCACCTTGGGGGCCTCCCGGGCTGGGCCGGGCCGGGCCGGGCGCCGCGGCGGGGGATGGAACGGCCGGGGGCTTCGGCGGTTGCTTTGTCTCGCGGTGGGGGAGGGTGCGGGGCCGAGCTCTGGGCCCGCGTGCTGGCTGGTGGGGGAGGGGGCTCGCGCGGCTCCGCCTAGTCGCACGTAGTCGCCATTATGCGGGCCGCCATTTCCTGTCGGGTCCGGGCGAAGAGAGGTGCGGCGTGTCTGCCCGGCTCCCTCCGGAACAGCCGAGCCGGACGCTGCGCGCTGTGGCGTCTGCTCGGAGCGGATTTCGGGCCTGAGGACGGGTGGCTGCGGGACGCGCACTTTGAGATAGACCTGCTGTCTTCAGCGCCTGAGCTGCCCCCTTCCCTCGAGGTGAACGGGTGGCGAGTCTCTAGTAGGCAGGAGTGGCTGCTACTCGGCGCTCCGGAGTGGGCGCGAGCAGAAATGGGATATCCCGAGCTCAGCGCTGCTACGCAGCCTTCCGCTTGATAGGGGCACATGTTGACTGGCCCGGCCCCGTCGCCGCTCTGGCTTGCATAATCTTTAGTTTTTCGATTAGAGATGAAATTGTTGGAAATCGAAAATAGGAGTGGTGATACTCCTGGCTCCCGCAGCCTAGTTGGGATATTGGTAGCTCGTGTTTGGGGTCGTCAGTCAGGATTTTAGATTTCTGTTCCTAGTAGACTAAGAATTTCGTGTGCGGCTCGCATCCGCCAGTGTATTTGTAAACTAAGAGATGTCATTGAATAGGTTTTGAGTGTTCTGTCACAGAAAGATCAGTTACTAGCCTTACTTAAAACTAATTTTGTTGGTGATGAGGTGCTCTTTAATAAATCTGTGTACAAAACACAGGTCCGCCGACTTCTCAGATTGTAATGAAATAGGATATGAAACAAGTCCCCAGGGTGGGACATAATCCAAGGGCAGAAAATTGCTGATTTTCTTTGGGGTGGGGAGGGTGCCTCTGAATCTTGGAGATGTCAGCGGTTAGGCAGTAGCTGTATTGTGCTGAGGCAGTCATGCTGTAGCCCCGAATTGAGCCACCATACCTGGCTCTTCCACTTAATAGTCCTTTAGTTTGCCCAAATCAAAGTTGTGACCAGGAATTAGTATTCAATAAGAGGGAAACTGAATTATTTATTTTTTTAATAGGCTACTGCAGCACCAGTGTGCCAGTTGTTTGCCCTATACAGTTCTGCTCTGCAAGGATATATAACTGATACCTTTTATGAGCAGAATCTCTTTTTAAAGATTTTTTGCAAAATACACTTGCCAATAAGCCAAAATAGTCTCTGTTTTTCAACAGATTGGTGTGCCTATTTGAAACAAGAAAATGGAAACTGAACAGCCAGAAGAAACCTTCCCCAACACTGAAACCAATGGTGAATTTGGTGAGATATTTTAATTTAACAATGTTTTCTGTTCCATTAATTCATTATCACAAAATGATTGGTATATTTCTGTCTTTGGTCCTCTTACATAATTTCATAGTCTTGACTATGAAACTTGTCAGTTTTTATGATACACAAGAAGTAACCTTGTATAAGGTAGCTGAACTGAAACAGAACCAATACGAATTTTTCCAACCTATTTGTGGAATTTATTAACTTCTGAAACGTTTATTGCAATATCATCTTTAATGATATTACAAAGGAGGGTACAAATCAAAGACAGTAACAGTACCTTTATCCTTTCAGAAGCAGGGATGGGATTAACAGGGCTCTTCTTACTGAACAAAACTGAAATGTAATATAAAGTGTCCTTTCTTGAGGACTCAGCCACTTTCTTTAAAATATATATAAACTATGAATTTCTAGGTAAACGCCCTGCAGAGGACATGGAGGAGGAACAAGCATTTAAAAGATCTAGAAACACTGATGAGATGGTAGAATTGCGCATTCTGCTTCAGAGCAAGGTATGAAGTTTTATGCTTGGAATTTTGGGGGTTCATAATGAAGTAGAAATCAAGATACTTTAAGTTCTGATTTGACCCTGTGGGAAACTTTATACACTGAAGAATGAAGAGTTGTTTTATATGGTCCTTTTTAAAGGTTTTTGTTTGTTTTGAGGCAGTCCAGTATAGTCAAATGGCCTTGAACTCCTGATCCTGGGATTACAAGTATGCACGACCATACCTAGATTATGTGGTTCTTTATAAACAGACTTGTAATCCTTGGTGGTGGTGGTGGTGTTTTACGAGGTTAAAGCCCTGTTACCAGGGGATGCCACACATCAAGTCTAGAGTAGTGTGGGGGAAGTGAATCTTAAAGCATTTAATGGATTTTAGGTGTTAGTTATATTGTGGATCTCACAGGAAACTGTTTTACCTAACAGTTAACTGCTTTGTTCAAGTGGCACTATCAAGTTATTTACTACTTAAATTTTGATATTTTTCACAAAGGGGCACTAAAAAGTAATTTCTGTTTAGGAGAATTCTGGCATTATAAATTAAATTATTCATCCTCAGCAAATAGATTCTGGAGCTCTAGTCCTGTGCATAGGTTTTGTTGCTGCTAAAAGTGTAGGTGGAAACTTCAGTCCTAAAGGAAGGGCAAAGTAATGTTTCTGTCTATTCCAGAATGCTGGGGCAGTGATTGGAAAAGGAGGCAAGAACATTAAGGCTCTCCGTACAGACGTAAGTATTAAGCTACTAAACAAGCAGATTCATTGTATGTTTTCTAGAATTTTAAAGGCTTACATTCTAGAAACCATTTGATGTAGCTACAAACCATTTGTAGTAATTAATGGTTACATAGATAATTTCTGTTTTAATAAAAACACTGGATAAGGTGGAAGATTTATAATTCAACCTTTTCACTTTCTTATAAAATCCACCAAATTAATTGACCTCAAGCAAGGTAAAACATCTTAATTAGAAATAGTGACATTGTAAAAACTCTTAATTGCACCAATTCTTCCTCTGTGTGTGTGCGTGTGTGTGTGCGTGAGGATTACTGAAAGCCATCATAGATGGCTGATTTAAACCAACTTTTATTTCCTCTTTTTAATCGTCATATCTGTTTCACAGCTTGCACTTGGGGCAGAAAGATTTTGATGTTGAGGTTGCATGATTTAAACATGGATAAAGAGTAGGTTAATCTTGGCTATCAGGGAGCCATTTGCCTATGATTTGAGTCTTCATAATTTACAGTGGGTTGACTCTTGTGACTAGACACATTAAATGTTGGGAGCACCAGGTGTGAGTGTGTATTTCTAGAACTTGGCTACACCAAAATTGAGTTTTTTTTCCTCATAGTGTACTCATTTCTTAATGTTTTTCTTGGTAAAATTGAGGCAAATAAATGTGTTGAGTGCTTAACAGTTTCATTTCTCTTGGTCATGGATCTTTGTATGTTCCTCTTGATTACCTACTATAAACTGAACTTTTAAATATGTTTTATATTTTAGAAACCTGCCTATTAGATACAGGAATGTGTTTCAAATCTCAGAAAACTGAATCAGTCTTACTATTTGGGGGTTTTGGTGTGGGAAGTTTTTTTTTTTGTCTTTAAACCTTTCTTCTCTTAATCCAGATGTTCTGTATAATTATCTGGGTTATTTCCCCATTTTCCTCAAGAATTTTGAGTCATAACAGGTTTTGTGTCTACCCTCATGAGCCAGCCTGCTACTGAAACATTTAGAAAAAAAAAACTACTAGAGCCATCTTTTAAGGTCCTTAAATGTTAAGCCACAGTCAGGTATAGAGAAGTCCATTATTGTGTTAGTCTTCAGAACAACTTAAGCTTGTTTCATTAATTGAGAGTATGAGTATAGTTTGTATTAAATTAAAATTTATTGCTTTTCCCCCTTTTCCCTCTCCTTGTTTTTTTGGCCATATATCTCCGTTGCCCATGTACTGGATCGACTTACCCCTGCGTTGCCCACCATGACGTTGGCCCATCCGCCCCTGAACGCCCATGTGAAAACCCTGGTTGGCTATGCCCAAAAATGTGCTCGTTGCCAAACGGGTACAATACTTGACAACTTCTGATTGAATGCCCATGCCCAATGCCAACATCCACGAACGCCAATGACCAATGCAGTACAATGCCAGTGTTTCAGTCCCAGACAGCAGTGGCCCCGAGCGGTATGTCCCAACAGTTTATGCCTCACTGCCTGATTAGAAAGAGAGAAATGTATTTTATTACCTGCCTTTTATATAATTAAATAGTTTCCCCTTTAGACGGTGTATTGTTTTTCAAGTTTCTGTCTTATTTTCCCCATTAAGTCCTTTTGTCACTGAACTTTTACCGTGAGTTGCCCACCCAAACGATCCACTAATTTTATTTCAATGGAAGGAGCACAGCTTCAAGTGTTGCATATTTGCTGCATTGTAAATCAAACTGTTACCCAAATAGTCTTCTCGCTCTGTCTTTGTGGCCCACCTTGCTTCCCAACATTGCCTGTTCATAATTTTTTCTGATGAAATGCTAACTGGTTCACTTTCCTTCACTTCTCATTTGTATTGTCCTTGTTTTGTCTTGCATTTGTATTTGTTTTCTTGCAGAGCCCATTAGTAATCTAATTTCTAACTGGTATCCATAACCTTACTCCAGATACAATGTTCACCACTTGCATATTCCCCCACTTAAGAGAAGGTGTGCCAGTTTTACCAGTGTAACAGCAAGGGTATCCTTAACTTGGTGGCGGGGAACATAAATATTCAACTCTGCTTCAGTTCTGGTCAGTTTATTGCCCACTTAATCTGAGCCCTTCCAAAAGCCCATTCTGTCTCTCTGAAAGTCTCCTAATAATGTTATGTCTGTTTGGGGCATAAAATAAAATGCATGTGTAAAATTCATAAATAGGCTACTTTAAATGGGGACTATTAAGTAATTGTTATGTTACTTCTCTGTAAAAGTATATGACCACTGGTGACAAACAACTCATTTTTCTTTTCCACCTTTTGTATTATCTGGTATTTGATATTTGACAGCATACTGAGCATCAGTGCTGATATTGAAACAATTGGAGAGATTCTGAAGAAAATCATCCCTACCTTGGAAGAGGTAGGCTCCTTTTTTCTTTATTTATTTATTTTTTTGAACGTGCTTAATACAAGAAGCGATGTTTAAAGTGTTTTATTGGAATATAATGGGAAAGGGAAGAGAGAGAAGTGGTTATAATGGATTTGTAGCAGCATTATCTGCATACTGTGTAGCATTCTGTACAAGCATTGTTTTTAAGGTTTAGGCTGCCACTTCTGAAGTAGTAAATATGTCATGCATTGTCATGGTTTATCATGTTTTAAAGACCTTAGTTTAAGAATCTAGAAAACATTGTGGGGTTGTGTTATAAAGGACAATTGAGATATTAATTAGGAGACATTAGGTGGTTTTTAAGGGACAAAGGGTTTATTTAGCTTACAGCCAGGTTACAGTTCATCATACAGGGAAATCTTGGTGTCAGGAGTTTGTCATACTGAGCAATTGGGCATTTGGGAGGAACAAGCCTTCTGCGGTCAGAAGAGACCAATGAAACAATGCATGCTACTACCCAGTATGGTATCTCTTACAAAACATTAGTATTCTGTGTAATCATTAATTATATAAAGGATTTTATATTGAATTTTACTGTTAGATAAGCATTTTTCTTGATTAATATAGATTTTAAAATGTAGTAGCTTTACCAATATATGCGACAATAGCCTGATCACGCTAGACACTTAACCTATTATTCTTATTTTTCTACTTTCAGGGCCTGCAGTTGCCATCACCCACTGCAACCAGCCAGCTCCCGCTCGAATCTGATGCTGTGGAATGCTTAAATGTATGTCATAGTGCCATTGAACCCCACTGAAGTATGGAGCCTGGCCCATAGGATCAATTTTATTTTAACATAGTGTACTTTTCCCTTCTCTATAGAAAAAGGCTTAAAAATATGATACATGAATGGTCTTACAACTCACTGTTGACCCTGCTCCATGCTGCAGTGGGAATTAACTACATTTGCAAAGTGCTTTGCAGTCATTTTTATTATGGTGTTATTTGAATGTTAATAATTTTGTGGTAACAGCGACATGCTAAATGGCTGCAGTGTGGGTATGGTGTTGCAGGACCTGAAAATAAAATAGTTTTTTAAGGTGGTGCAGATTGTCCTTTTTGGGCCTGGCTATTGAGGATAATAAGCACATAACTGGTAAAGTTATTGAGATATAAATTCAGGTTGCTCACTGCAACAGTACATTGTTGTGCTTACATAAGCTGATACAGTGTGTTGGGAAGATATTGATACGAGACTAAAATTTTGTATTTCCCCCTCCGCAGTACCAACACTATAAAGGAAGTGACTTTGACTGCGAGTTGAGACTGTTGATTCATCAAAGTCTGGCAGGAGGAATTATTGGTGTCAAAGGTGCTAAAATCAAAGAACTTAGAGAAGTAAGACGTTTTGTTCTATTCTCTTGTTCCTTACTGGGTTTAATTTTTCATATAGATGTCTGTGGGCTACTCCCTAAGATTCCTAATCACTCTTTAGTTCTTAAAATTTAACAAAGCCCAGTTGTTTTGTTAGACCATTGCCAGGTCCTAGCTATATATAGTTAACCACATCTATATTGGGAATGCTTGCATTCAAATGTCTGAACCTAGGAATCCTGGTTTTTCAGTGTGTTGTTTCCACTAATGAGTCTTTCTATTTTATGCACCTCTTACAGAACACTCAGACAACAATCAAGCTTTTCCAAGAATGCTGCCCTCATTCCACTGACAGAGTTGTTCTTATTGGAGGAAAGCCGGATAGGGTGGTAGAGTGCATAAAGATCATCCTTGATCTTATATCTGAGGTACCTTTGAAATACTTTTGTTTACACTCAATTTCATAAAACAAACTGGATTTTTTTTTCTTTTACAAAAATCTTCAAACTAATAGATTGACCCTGGCAGTTTTATGGTACTGAACTTGATAATAGATTCTTTGGTCTTTTACACAAAGGTCCCTGTAATGCTGCATTGCATTGCCTCTGGTAATGGTTACACAATTCAGTATTGGGGGGTGGGTTGTGATCTTTTCTGTCATTGACTCTGTTCCTACCCCTGCTAATACCCTTGGGGAAAATTAGTAACATTTTGAAATGGCTTAAGACCAAGGTTCTTTATCTTCAGTCCATAAGATGCTATATGTTTGTTTTTAGTCTCCCATCAAAGGTCGTGCACAACCTTATGATCCCAACTTTTATGATGAAACCTACGATTATGGTGGTTTTACAATGATGTTTGATGACCGCCGTGGACGTCCTGTGGGATTTCCCATGCGAGGAAGAGGTGGCTTTGACAGAATGCCTCCAGGTCGGGGTGGGCGCCCCATGCCTCCCTCCAGAAGAGATTATGATGACATGAGCCCTCGTCGAGGACCGCCACCACCCCCTCCTGGTCGAGGTGGCCGGGGTGGTAGCAGAGCTCGAAATCTTCCTCTTCCACCACCACCACCACCTAGAGGAGGGTAAGTTACAGCCAATGATTAAAATAGAGACTGCATTTAGCAATAAATGATAAAAACTTTGGTGTGTGAATATGCAAATTACAATAAATATTATGCTTGCAGAGATCTAATGGCTTATGACAGAAGAGGAAGGCCTGGAGATCGCTATGATGGCATGGTAAGAATTTTGATTTGTCACGGTTGTGTGAGAGTGGGGGAAGGGATATTAATAAGATAAATATTTTGTGTGAGAATATAGTAGGCAAAAGCTTTTTTTTTAATGAATACTTTACAAACCATCTGCTTGCTTGCTAGACTGTTATCTAAGATGTATTAAGCTTTGTTCCCCCCAAAATGCCTAATTGTTTAATATGTTTTTGTAATATAAAACAGTTGGACATAGAAAATATATATCTGGTAATTGTAATACAGGTTCTTGTTGATGTTTTGTCTGTAATACAGGTTGGGTTCAGTGCTGATGAAACTTGGGACTCTGCAATAGATACATGGAGCCCATCAGAATGGCAGATGGCTTATGAACCACAGGTTGAGTATCAGTGGTGTTAATGTGTGATCTAAGAAGCTTGCCTGTTCACAAAGAAGGTTTTTGTTTTGTTTTGTTTTTTCTAGAATGTGCACCATATATCACTTTACTTACTAGAAATAAACTGGGGTGAGGAATTTGGGGGGGACTCTTATTTGCAAACTCAGATTTTTGGGGGTATTAAGGAAAACTTGGCTGTAGTACTGTAAAACTGATACAAGAGCACTTGCTGCTCTGCAAAGGGCCTGAGTTCCATTCATAGCACCTACATGGTGGCTCATGACTGCCCATGTAACTCCTGTTCCAGGGGGTGGGATCTGATGCCTAAAGACAGAAGTCTTAATGGGAATACATGCATGCAGGGACTCAAAAGATACACATAAAAATAAAATAAATTTTAAAAAAATAACTTATTTTAAAGGCAAAGTAATTTTTATGTTTTCCTTTGTTTTTAGGGTGGCTCTGGATATGGTAAGTTTCTTCCTTGTGAAACCAAACATTATTTCATACTTATTTTTAAATGAACTTATTGCTCATTATTTAAATCAGATTATTCCTATGCAGGGGGTCGTGGCTCATACGGTGATCTTGGCGGACCTATTATTACTACACAAGTAACTATTCCCAAAGATGTAAGTATCTTTAATCCAGGAAACTTAACTTTTTTTATGATTTCTGCTTCAACCTGATAGGTATTTTGGGATTGAGATCATGTTTAAGAACTTTAGTGTGCAGTATGTTATAGTTTAACTCTTACCAAGTGATACTTGGTTCTATTAATTAAAAAATCATGGTTCTGGACCCTTAGTTACCTTATTAAGGGGATCTAGTACACATACTACAAATAACATAATCCAAACCTACTAGTTCAGGTACTTAAGATGACCATTCTGAATAAGTCATTGATTAACAGTAAGTTTTCCTTTAAAATGTTATGAACGCTTGTATTTAAAAATCTTTTCAGTTGGCTGGATCTATTATTGGCAAAGGTGGTCAGCGGATTAAACAAATCCGTCATGAGTCTGGAGCTTCGATCAAAATTGATGAGCCTTTAGAAGGATCCGAAGATCGGATCATTACCATTACAGGAACACAGGACCAGATACAGAACGCACAGTATTTGCTGCAGAACAGGTCAGTTTAAGCTTAGCTTTGTGTTAGCATTTACATACTAAAACCTTTAAAAGCTTTTCTTCCCAGTTGATTTTTCTTTTAGAAACCATGGTGTTTCCGTCACTTGGGGACCTAACTTCTAAACATCCTAATTAATAGCTCTGCCTTAATTTTCTTCTGTTTTCTTACTAAAAATGAAGACATTCAATACTAATCTTGCTGGAAGAAGCCTTAACCAAGCAAACTTCTCATTTCTCTGGTGAAAACTGCTGCCAAAACCACTCACTTTTAATAAATTATACAGAGCCTGTAGAAACTATAGAAGATTCATTGGATGTTGGCCTAGTTCTGTGTGGAAGACTAGTGATTTTGTTGTTTTTAGATAACTAAAACGACAACAAATCACAGTCTGCCATATGGCACAGGCCACCTCTACAGGACAAATGATTGGTGCTGTAAAAATGCAGCATTTCACACCTTCCTCGCATTTCTTTGTCTTTTCTACCAAATATTAACAGCTTCCAGTTTCATTTTCTTTAATTCTGCACTACTAATGTCTGATTATTCATTTTTCTTGAACTTTACATTGCTTTAATTTGTAATTGCTAATGCTTTTAAAAATTCTAATTGTAATGGACATGTTTATTTTATTTAGCATTGAAATTGTCTTGATGTTGATGAAGATGTTTCGAACAAAAATTCTAATTCGTACTTTTTTTTTCTTTTCTTTTACAGTGTGAAGCAGTATGCAGATGTTGAAGGATTCTAACGCAAGATATTTTTTCTTTTTTATAGTGTGAAGCAGTATTCTGGAAAGTTTTTCTAAGACTAGTGAAGAACTGAAGGAGTCCTGCATCTTTTTTTTTTATCTGCTTCTGTTTAAAAAGCCAACATTCCTCTGCTTCATAGGTGTTCTGCATTTGAGGTGTAGTGAAATCTTTGCTGTTCACCAGATGTAATGTTTTAGTTCCTTACAAACAGGGTTGGGGGGGAGGGCATGCAAAAACTAACATTGAAATTTTGAAACAGCAGCAGAGTGAGTGAATTTTATTTTTGTTCATTGTTGGTGTTTTAAAAAAAATTCCTCCCATGTAATTATTGTGAACACTTTGCTTTGTGGTCACTGTAACATTTGGGGGGTGGGACAGGGAGGAAAGTAATAGTCCACATGTCCCTGGCATTTGTTCAGAGCAGTGTGCAGAATGTAATGCTCTTTTGTAAGAAACGTTTTATGATTTTTAAAATAAATTTAGTGAATCTATTTTTGGTGGTCCTTTTTTTTTTTTAAGACAATTTTCAAATGGTGGTTGAATTTTCCAGCCCACCCCAAAACTAAACACTAAGTTTGATTTTCAGCTCCTCTGTTGGATTTAAGTACACCTCTTGGATGTAAGCAAAATACTTTGGCAATTCAGTTTGGGTGATTTCATGATGGTTGGAAAGTCTTGCTTGGGAAGAAATTCCATCACATATTCATGCTTATAATAAGCTGGGGATTTTGTTTGTTTGTGCAAATGTTTGCCCCTACTTTTCAACAATTTTCTATATTAGTTGTGGAGAACCAAGGTGGGGAGCAGTACTACAGGACTTAACAATCTAGGTATATACCCGAAGCCTGATGGGTGGCAAGTTTTATTGATCAGAATAACACTTGGTTATGGAAGTAGCTGATGCTGGGTAAATTCTGGTTATTTTTGTTAGATAATTTCTCACCTATAGACTTAAACTGTCAATTTGCTAGTGTTTATTAGTTGAACTTTGTAAAAATATATATATACTTGTTTTTCCATTGTATGCAAAATGAAAAAAAAGATGTACCATTTCTCTGTTGTGTGTTGAATTATGTAGGAAATGTTTGTGAAAATTCAAAAAATGGAAAAAGTTCTTGTAGATGTTTTATGTAGTAACTTGGCACCTGTATTGATAGTTTCAAAATCCACATCCAAATAAAACTTCCATGATGCTAGATTTGATGTGTGCCCACTTTGAAAAAGGGTTGACTGATACATGTAAGATTTGTTGAAGCATTCCTCTTGTAAGGAAATACAATAATCTTCAGTTAACATGGTTTTTGTGTGAAGTGTGTTTCTGGCACTTAAATGAAATCTAGTTAAAGGTACTAGAAAACTAGTTGAATTTTTTAGAGAACCTGGTAACACTCAATGTCAGGTACTTCACAAATTGAGTCTCAAAGTTGCCCTTTGTAGCTTTTGATACTGGAAACTAAAGTAAAATAACTACAGTGGTTACCTGGTTCATACACACACACACACACGTAGTAACCTTCAATAAGTTTGATAGAGTCATATGTCTAATGTTGCTTAAATTTGGGATGGAGGTTCATTCATGTAACAATAGGAAATAGGCAGTTTTGTAATATATACACTGGGTAGTACATGCAGCCTTTAAAGTGAATGATGACACAGTTTGTGAGAGGAAGAGAAGGTACATAGTTTTATTACAAAAACATTAAATGATGCAGTTAACAAAACACAAGACTAGGAAGTGGATACCTGTGATTTCCCCAAAAGTGAAGCTTGGCTACATTGCCTTAAGTATTTATGTATGAGTAATTTGGGGTGTGTGTGGTGAAATGAAAAGTGTAACAAATTGTTAGTCCTATTGGAGATAAATTCAAGAGAACATGAGGTTTCAAAGCTTTTACAGAGTCATTGAAAGTTAACACAAATAGGGGCTGATGAGATGGCTCAGCAGTTTAATAAGAGTGCTGGCTGCTCTTGAGAGGACTTGGGTAACTCGTTTCCAGGAAATCTGACACCCACATCTAGCCCCCATACATCCATGATAGGAAAACACTGAATGTGCTTTCCAGCCAGGGCTATATAGCAAGACCCCATTTCTAGAGTGGGCATGGGAATGAGATTTAATCTCTTAATTTTATAAAAAGCAGCTGGTACATGTGCTATATTACACTTTCTAAAGATGGAAAGTTTCAAAACTGGATGTACCTGTTTGTGAGGGTTTGGATTACACATACAGTGTGGAAGCTAGGGGTCAACTTCATTTTATATATATATGTATGTTTTGCTTGCATCATGTGTAAGTAATGTCATGCAGTGTTGGTGGAGGCCAGGAGAGGGCATCAGATCCCCTGGAACTGGAGTTGACAGTGTTAGCCACCATGTGGGTGCTTGGAGTGGAACCCAGGTCCTTTGGAAGAGTAACCAGTGCTCTTAACTGGTAAGCCATCTCTCCAGCTCCCTCCAGCCTGATTCTCGAAATACACTTAGTTCATGAATTGGCTACGCTGATAGGCCATGGCCAGGAAGTGCCAAGGGTCATCCTGTCCAGCCTCCCTAGCTAGCACTGAGATTTCACCTTGCTTGACTTTTTTACATGAATGTTGGGAATCCTAACTTGTGCTACAAGCAACCTTTACCAGCTGAGCCATCTTACCATTCCCTAAAAAATAGCATAGTTTTTTTGAAAGTCTGAAATCTCTACCAGAATGTCACTGTGGAAATATTTTACCAATTGTTTCCAAAAATGCAAACTACTACTACTAGTGACATTGAGTTACAAAGTTGACATTGGTTTTCATGTATGGGAGTGCATGTATGTCACAGCACTTGGATAAGTCCCATGGATTGAACTTCGGTTGTCAAGGTTGGTGGCAAGCTCCTTTCAGCTCAAAATCAAAAATATGTTTTGTTTTAGTATTTTATGTGTATGAATATATTGCCTGCATTTGTGTTGGGTGCACCCATGTTGTGGAATGCCCACAGAGGGCAGAAGAGAGTGTTGGATTTCCCCGCAACTGGAGTTACTGACAGTTAGCCCCCATGTGGTTGCTGGGTAATCAGAGCCAAGAGCAACCAGTACTCTTTAACTGCTGAGCCATCTATGCAGCCCCCAAAAATCAAGTTTTAATAGTTTTGTTGGTTTTGATGTTTGATTTCACTTAGTTCCAAGGGCATTCTGAGACAGAGTTGAGCTACATACCCCCATAGGCTGCTCTTGAACCTGTGATCATCCTGCCCGAGCCTCCTGAATGCAGGAATTACAATCTTGTGCCACCACACCAAGCCTGATAAAACAGGTACTATGGAATTTTTGGAAAGCAACATTGCAGTGTATTTTAAAGTCGCATTCTTAGGGCCAACAGAATACCCAAGGGTGTTGATTAATCAAATTCAGGGGCCAACACAACCACAACCCATTTATGCAGTACTAGGGATTGAACCTGGAACTTCATGTATGCTAACAGAACAGTCTACCAACTGAGCTGTGTCCAGAGCCCAAAAGTTACTTCTTTAAAACAAAACTAAAGAAAAGCCCAATTTACTACTAAGTGTAGTTTCTGAAATAAAAGTTAAAAATGGAAGATGGGACATTTTGGACCTTTCAGAAATGAATTGCAAGGAAAAATACGATTCTTTTCTAGCTTATGAAATGGAAAAAATCCCTAGAAAAAATACAAACCACCAAAAATGACTCAAGAAGGAAAAAAATTTGAATAAACCCTAGAGATTGAATTTATTTTTTAGAAAAGAAAAAAGAATCTTACATAAAAAGCGGAAGATGGGGGGCTGCAGACAGTTCAGCTGTTAAGAGCACTTGCTGTAACTCCTGTTTCAGGGAATCCAACGCCCTCTTCTGGCCTTCGTGGGCACCAGGCACATAGGTGGTACACATGCATATATGTAGGCAAAAGACATAAAAATCTTTTTAAAAAACTCAGGACCAGATGACTTCACTGGTAAATGTAAACATTTTTTAAATTAATACAATAGGTGATATGTCATATTAGTTATGTCAATTTCTTGAGCATCTTTCATTCTATTAATATTTCTGCTTAAAATTGTTAAAACTGCCTTTCAGTAGACTCCAACTCATAAAATCAGTGCGTCTATTTTTCCAAAACAAAAGTGAACACTGCTGAGTCAATTTTCTATGACAAAACACCTGATAGGGCTGGAGAGATGATTCAGCAGCTAAGAGCACTGGCTGCGCTTGCAGTGGTCCCAGCACCATTTGGAGGTTCACAAATTGTAATTCCAGTTCCAGGCAATCTGATACCCTATTCTGGCCTCTATGGGCATTGCAGGACATGGGTGCACCTACATACATGCAGGCAAAACACTTGTAAATTTTAGCCAGGTGTGATGGCGAACACCTTTAATCTCTGTACTTGGGAGGCAGGCAGGTGGATCTGAGATCCAAGCCAGCCTGGTCTCCATAGCAAGTTCCAGGCCAGCTGTGGTGACACACACCCCTGATAAGGTTCGTTTGGGTTCACCGTTTGAGATGATAGTCCATCTTAGTGGAGAAGCCACAGTAGCAAGGCATCCACAGGAAACATGCTGGGGGCTCATCAGGCTTTCCTTCACCTTTTTTTCCTTTTATTCAGGCCCATGCTTGGAGCACATCTTCCCTCTTTAGTTAAACCTCTCTGGAAATGCCCTCACAGACATGCCCAAAGGCAAGTCTCACTGTTATAAAAGGTAAGTGTTAAAACAGAGAAGTCAGGTAATCCAGACCTAGAAAGAAAAATGTTACATGTTCTCTCTCATGTATAGATGCTAGTCCAGACTCTAGATATTTGGAGTACCCATAGAAGTAAGGAAACCAGTAAGGTGGCATAAGTAGGGGTGCTTTTAAGAGATGGGAGATAAAGCACAGGTGTATGAAAGGGGACTAGGGAATAATGAAGCAAGAAATATTAAGTCAAATGGGGGAATTAGCAGGGTAGAGAAGAGGCTATGGGGAGAGAGAACTAATGCTGAAGACCTTTGAAAAAGTCATGGAAACCTACTACTATAGAAGTTTCCTAAACTATATACACATTAACTTCGGGGCTGGAGAGATGGCTCAGTGGTTAAGAGCACTGACTGCTCTTGCAGGGAACCCAGGTTTGATTCCCAGCACCCACATGGCAGCTACGAACTGTCCTTAACTCCAGTTCCAGGGGAATACGACACCCTCTTCTGACCGCCATAACATTGAGCAACATGGGTGCACTCACATAACATGCAGGCAATACACTCATACACGTAAAATAAAATATTTAGAAAAAAATGCATGCATATACATCTATAAAAAAAAAAAAAAAAAAAAAAAAAAAAAAAAAGAGTTTAGCCGGGCGGGGTGGAATACACCTTTAATCCCAGCACTTGGGAGGCAGAGGCAGGCGGATCTCTGTAAGTTCGAGGCCAGCCTGGTCTCCATAGTGAATCCAGGCCAGCTAGGGCTACAGGGAGGCCCTGTCTCAAAAAGACCAAAAAAAAAAGAGCTTAGGAGCTGGAGAGATGGGTCAGCGGTTAAAGCGGTTAAAAGAGCACTGACTGCTCTTGCAGAGGACCCAGGTTCGATTCCCAGCACCCACATGGCGGCGACAAACTGTCCTTAACTCCAGTTCCAGGAGAATCCAGTGCCCTCTTCTGATCTCCACGGCATTGAGCGACATGGGTGCACTCACATACATGCAGGCAATACACTCATACACATAAAAATAATAAAAATTTTTTAATTAAAAGTTTAAATGGAAAACCCACACTAATAATGGTGCCCAGCACTTAAAAGAGTTTAAATGGAGGACCCAGCATGAGTTCCATCTTGTAATTGGGCCTTAAATCCAATTGGAAAGTGGTTTGTTACTCCCATAACATGCATGCCACTATTTTACTGGGTCCTCAGCAGGAACAGAAAGTGCTCTTAACTGCTGAGTCATCTCTCCAGTTCCAAGAGAAACCTCGTTTTTGCAGTAGATGGTGATTAACACAAAGACACACAACTGGTCAATGCATAGATAATAAGAGACTGGAGTGCTCAGCCCTAAATGGGACATCTATGTCACAACTCCACCTTCCAAGGCTCAGAAGAGGGGGTAGAAAGATTGTAAGAGCCAGAAACAGTAGATGACTACAGTGAAACAATGTTTTCCAGAAACAACAAGGCAGTTGCACATAACACAGCATCTGTGACTGCATGCACAAGGCCTGCACAAGCCAAACAAAACCCAGCATGGATGGGGCAGGATTTATGAAGTCCCACCCCCAGCTGAAGATCTATTGGCCACTGATGGCTGCTAGGAGAGGGAGAGTACCTAGGGGAGGGAGAGGTGGCCCTACAACCATGCACGTACTGGAAGCACTAAGTCGACTCAATTTTTTTTAAATCTCCTTTTTTAAAGGACATAGAAGGAGAACACATGAAATGGGGAGGAATGGTGAGGGAGATAGGAGAGGAATTACAGGTGAGGGAATGGGGAGGGTGGGAGAGAAAAGCTAAGCTAAGCCATCTCACTGGCCCCAAACAATCAGGAGAGGAAGGAAGAAGAAAGAGGAAAAAAGAGAAGGAGGAAGGGAGGGAGGGAGGGAGGGAGGGAGGGGAAAAAGCAAGCCAGAGAGATGGCTCAGAAGGTAAAGGCATTCTTGCTACCAAACTCAATGACCTGACTTGGGGATCCCTGGGTCCCACATGTTGAAAAAACCAACTCTCACATATGATCCTGTGACCAACACACATGGGCCATGGCACATGTGTGCCTATCCCCACAAAAAAAAAAAAGTAATGTAATAAAAAAAATTTTAAAGAGCAAAGATGAAAGATTTATTTTCAATTTCAAAGCTTACTACATAATCCCAGCACTCAGGAGGCAGAGGCAGGCGGATCTCTGTGACTTCAAGGTCAGCCTGGCCTACATAGCAAGTCCAGGCCAGCTGGGGCTACAGGGAGACCCTGTCTCAAAAAGGAAAAAGAAAGCTTACTACACGCTACAGAATACTCAAGACTGTGGAATCAGCACAGTGGCAGGCACACATGGACACATACCAATGAAGTAGAATTAGTTTGGAAGGAAACCATTATCTTTAGCCAATTAAATTTTTTTTTTTTGGTCTTTTTGAGACAGGGTTTCTCTGTAGCCCCAGACCTGTGCGCAGCTGACCTGGCACTCCCTATGTAGACCAGGCTGGCCTTGAACTCACAGAGATCCATCTGTCTCTGCCTCCTGAGTGCTGAATTAAAGGTGTGCGCCACCATGCCCAGCTTTAGTCAATTAATTTTCAACCAGAGTGCCAAAGCAGTTAGGAAAAAAGTAGACCTTCAATAAGTGGTGCTGGGACAAGAGGATAGCCACATGCAACGACACTGGACTTCTACCCTGCAGCACATGAAAAATTAACTCCAAATGGACCAAAGAGCTGAAGTTATAAAACATTTTATAAATATAAAGTATATCTTTATAAATATAGTGTAATATTACACATCAATAAAGTATATGAAACACTGTCTCTGGCTTCCACCTGCATCAACCTCGAAAACATTTACACTAAGTTAAAGAAACCATCCACAAAGAGCCACATTCTGCAATTGCATTTAGAGGAAATATCCAGAACAGGGAAATCCTACTGACAGAGAAACTGTTAACATCTTCCTAGGACTAGCTGTGATAAAGGAAATATACGGTGATATCTAAAGAATGGGAGTCCTTTCTGAAATAATGAAACTTCCTAAATTTCTTGGAGTAATGATTGTGCAATTTTTTTTCTCATCTTTTTGAGACAGGGTCTCCTTGTAGCCCCAGCTGGCTGGAACTCACTATGTAGACCAGTCTGGCCTTGTACTCACAGAGATCCTCCTGCCTCTGCCTCCCTGAGTGCTGGGATTAAAGGTGTGTACCACCACACCTGGCTGCTTGTGAAATTTTATGAGCATATTAAAAGCTGAGGATTTGTATACTTTAAGCAAATTGTATTGTATGTACATTTCAATATAAGTTGAGACTATATGAAATAATCGTGGCTATCAAAAATCCAATCCTTGGGGCTGGAGAGATGGTTCAGTGGTTAAGAACACTGGTTGTTCTTGCAGAAGACCCAGGTTCGAATTCCAGCACCCACATGGCAGGTAACAACTGTCTGCAACTCCAGTCCCAGGGGATATGACAGCCTCTTCTGACCTCTCCAGGCATTGCATGACATGGGTGCACTTACCTACATGGAGGCAATACACACACATAAAATAAATAAAGCAAAGGGACTCCCAGATAGTAACCTAGCATAGAACTGGGAAAATGAACAGCAGACCCTAATCTTATCTAAAGGAGTATTGACAACTGATTGCTGCTAGAAGAGGAACAGCTGACTCTGCTAAAACAAAGACCTCTAGATAGACTGACTAGATTAAACAGAAGGGCAAGTAGTGGGGATTGGCTGGGGGTGCTGACAACACAGCAGACAGTAGCAGGGATATCAGAGTACAAGGGCTCTAGTGCGGGGAGAGAGGCTATGGGAGGGTGCCAACTGGTAAGTGGGTGTATAGTCGAATAAGATGGTTTGGGATGTTCTGTGTGATACACACACACACACACAAAATAAACAAATTAACAAAAATGTATTATATTTGAGGAGGAAGCATGGAAATTTATGTCATGTTAATTAGTGGAGGTGATAAACATTACCATTGAAATCTACCCGATGACTTTATAGGCATACACAGGCGCCAAGGATCTGAGTGCAACAGATTATGACTGGTAATAATTAGATACATGCAGATTAGAGATGCAAGCATCAACATCTGAGTGTTAGTAGCAAAAACAATGAGTCTTTCTGCAAGGAATAATATATTCTAAAATGAAATGGACATCTTTTTTAATTCAACTGTGAACCTAGAAACTTGCAGCCACTTGTGAAAGAGATGTACTCTTGCTCTGGAGTGTGTTATTGAATATGTTAAATCTGTAGTGAAATGCTTCTTCTAATCAAGTAGTTATTAAAAATTTTTAAAATGGTTAAAATAATAATAATATTAGATATGAAAAACATTACCATTGAAATCTACACGATGATTTTATATCCATGCTCAGGTGCCAAGGATCTCAAAGTAACCAACTGTGACT
>NW_008352394.1:741522-761807 GCF_000622305.1 Nannospalax galili | reverse complement strand
AAAATGAATTTTTCTGTATGAAACTGTGTATTTTAATAATGAAATGGAGATCTTTTTAAAAGCTTAAAACCTCATCCAATTTTATATCTTATAGGGTTTATACTGAGTACAGTATTGTATAATGTAACAAGTCAACAATAAACCTAAAAATTTACTGTCAATTTTGAAAAAGATGCATCTTAGCTCAGAAAATTGTTATTGAATATGTCAATGCTGTTGTAATGAAATGCTCCTTCTAAGTATGTGGTTATTAAATAACTGGAAAAAAAAGATGTTCTGTATGCAATACACAAAAAGTCAATTAAAAATGTATCCAAAAAAATTTTTTTTAAATCCAATCCTTATGAAATTTCCAAACTGAAGCTGATCCTCTGGCTATAGTAACTGCTCAGGATCATAAAGCTCTTGACTCACAGAACATAGGAGAAGGCTTCAGTAGGTATGAGTCAGGCCATATAACCCCAAAATGCAATGAAATAAGAGCCATCATTTCTGCGATCATATTTTTATTACAACTTATTTTGTGCACATATGTGTAGGTGTGTGGGAGTATGCATGCCAAGGCACTCAGGTTGGGGGGTGGGGTCACAAGGCAACTGGCAGGAGTCAGTTCTCTTGTTCCACCATGCAGGACCAAGGGACTGAATGCTGGTCATCAGAACTGGCAGCCTTTACCCACTGACTGTCTGTCATCTTTTTAATGTATGAGTGTTTTGCCTGTATGTATGTTGGTGCACCCCCTGCATCAAGTGCCCATGGAGGCCAGAAGAGAGAGTCTGACCCCCTGAAACTGGAGTTAGACAGTTATTAGTTGTCATATGGGTGCTGGAAACCAAACTTGGGTCCTTTGCAAGAACAGCCAATGCTCTTAACTACTGAGCCATCTCTCCAGTCCTATATTTTAGGTTTTGTTTTTTTTTTTTTAATAGGGTCTTATGCAGCTGAGGCTGTCTTGATGCCCCTACCTCTACCTCCCAACTCTTAGGATTACAGGCACGTACCACCAGGCCCAACTCATAAATTAGTTTTGAAATTTGTCAGTACAGAGATATACTGATGAGAACACTGATCTGGAAATAAACAAGATGACCATCTGACCTATGTACGTCACACCAGAGCGTGGTCAAAAACCATATGACTCTAAGGAAACAGCTTTTCCTTGATTTACTATTTGCTATCAATTAAAAGTCAGGTGTTTTACAACCCCATAAAGTTAGAAGCCAACTTGTAGATAGTTGAGTGCAGTATGAGAAGATTTTTCTTTGTTTTGTCCAGAAAGAGTACAGATGATATCTGTCAGATAGCAAAGATAACCAAAGGTTATAATTGCTCTGAACTCATACCATTCTTGCCAAATGTCTAGAATCTCTAAGTGAAAGTAAAGCAAGATTGTATGCTTCAGAATTTTTGGAAACCAAGTCTGAATGTTGCTTCTGACGCTTACTACATGGCCATGGACAAACAGTTGATGTCTGTGAGCCTCAGTGTTTCCTTCTGTAAAATGTGAATGCTAAAACATTGGGGGTTTAGTGAGGATGAAATAGGATCAAGTGACATTATAATGTGAAAGAGTCTGTGACTCGTAAATATTGCTTATTGGTGGATATAGTCTGTATGAATAACTGAGCCCTCACTGTGGTAGCCCTGGCTGGCCTAGAACTTTCTATGTAGACCAGGTTAGTCTTGCAGTCACAGAGATCTGCCTGCTTCTGCCTCCCAGTACTGGAATTAAAGGTGTGCACCACACCAGCCTTTCAGTCTAATTTTTGAAGCAAACTATGGTGTCAGGAGGAAAAGTATAATGAAAGTACTAGCATTTATTGTTTTTTCATAAACTATTCTTTGCTTTAAGAAACACTTCTTGGGCCTCAGCGGTTAAGAGCACTGGCTGCTCTTGCAGAGGACCCGGGTTCAGTTCCCAGCTAACAACTGTCCATAGCCCCAGTTCCAGGAGCTCTGACACCCTCTTCTGACCTCTGAGGGCACTGCATAAAATGGGTACACCTACATACATGCAGGCAATGTACTCATACACATAAAAGAAAAATAATAAATATTTTAAAGAAGAAACACTTCTCAGCAAGCTAACCAAAATATAATGAAATAAAGTTTTAAATGTTTTAATTTTGAAAAAGCTTTTTTTTGAGACAGACTCTCACTATGTAGCTATGGCTAGCCTGGAGCTCGATTTGTAAGATTAATATTTAGGCTGGCCATGGTGGCGCATGCCTATAATCCCAGCACTTGGGAGGCAGAGGCAGGCAGATCTCTGTGAGTTCAAGGCCAGCCTAGTCTACCTAGTGAATTCCAGGCCAGCTGGGGCTACAGGGAGATCCTGTCTCAAAAAAAGACGAAAAAAAAAAAAAAAAAGATTACTATTTAGATGCAGGCTTTCTGGTAAAGACAGAAGGCATCATTATCCTTTTCTTTCTTCTTTTTACAAATTAAAAAAAACATTTTTTATGTGTATGAATAAGTGCACCTGTGTCAAGCAATGCCTGCAGAGGTCAGAAGAGGGCACTGGGTCCCCTGAAACTGGAGTTATGAACAGGTGTTAGCCCCCATGTGGGCTCTAGGAACCAAATCCAGTTTCTCTGCAAGAGCATGAGACTGGATCACTGGATCCTTTTCTTTCTTTTTTTCTTTTTTTTTTCTTTCTTTTTTTTTATTTTTTATCTTTTTGAGACAGGGTCTCCCTGGAACTTCCCTGGAACTTGCTGTGTTCACAGGGACCCATGCCTGTCTCTATTTCCTAAGTGCTGGGATTAAAGGCATGTGCCACCATGCCAGGCTGGATCCCTTTCTTAAGAGTTAATCCAAGCACTCAGGAGACAGAGGCAGGTAGATCTCTGTGAGATTGAAGCCAGCCTGCTTTACACTGTGATCCAGGTCAGCTGGGGCTACAGGCAGGGATACCCTGTCTCAAACAAACAAAAAAGAGTTAATCCAAATGGGCCTGTCTATCACCTGGACAGGTAAATGCCCATTGGCAAAGTCTGTTCTAGAGAATTAAGAAACAGTATAAAGACACCTCAAGTGTAAGTGGGAACAGTCATCCCTCTGACCAATGTCCACTCTCATCTTTTGACAGTGCTTCACTTTCCCTGTAATAAACCCCACCTAGCTTCTACCCTACATTCTGTGGCTTGTCTGAATTCTTTCAATGAAGATCCCAGGAACCAGGGAACCAAGAGAAGAACAGAACAAGATCTCAGTGACAAGCCCACTGTTTCCTGTTTTCACTATTACTGAATCAGTAGGCTTGATGACTTTTTGGTTTGGCCTCAAAAGGATACTTGAGGGGGACACAAGGCAATGTCAAGGATGGTAGGAAAAACAGACATGCAGGGAGAAATAGACAGTACAAAAGAGGTACACTGGTCCAGTGCAGAGGGGAAGGTGTGCCAACGCATGGCACAAAATATCCCGAAGCTTCACAACTAAAATGAACATTTAAAACCTCATAGTGTTTGAGGGTCAGGAATCTAGGAACTACTTAACTGGGTGAGTCTAGCTCAGGGTCTGTCAGACAGTCACTGCACAACCTATAGTGACTTTAATGCTGGAGCAGAGCTGGAGAATCTGTTTTTGAACTTCTTTCTTAACTGTTGGCCAAAGACTTCAGCTTCTTGACACGAAGTCCTTGCCCACAAAATGCAGTTACCTTCTCTCACACAGGTGATGAGAGATTTGGGAGGAAACAGAAGTAACACAATTTTACAATTTCTTTTTAAGATAGAGTTTTATCCTATGTAGCCCAAGCTGTCCTGAAACTTTAGGCAATTCTCCTGCCTTAGCCCCCAAGTGCTAGAATATGAGGCATTTTTTAAATAACCAATTTATAACCAATTTTCAATAGCCAATTTTGGAAGTACCATTAATCATTTCTGTTACATGCTACTAGTTGAAAGGGTGTAAATACCACAGGGTATAAACCACCAAGAAGAAGCATGGAGACTGACTTCACAGACTGGCTCCTGGGTAACAGAACATCAGACTGAATTTCCCCGGGCTGGCAGAAAGTTCCTCAGACAGCACAGTTCAAAGTCTAAAAGAACTTTCTAGAAATGAACTGTAGAGACACCAAGGTGAATAGATAGGAATACAGGCCCTCATGAAATCCCAATCATCCAAAATAACAAAATAAGTCAACACACTGTTCAAGAAGTGGGCTGCATGCCAGGTGTGGTGGTGGTGGCACACACCTTTGATCCCAGCAGGTGGATTTCTGTGAGATAGAGGCAGGCCTGGTCTACATAGCAAGTTCCAGGTCAGCTGGGACTACAGAGAGACCCTGTCTAAAAAGATAAAAAAGGAGTGAGCTGAGCTGCAGATCCAGTGTAACTGCAGACAAATCACTTCCTCTAAGCCAGCTTTGAGTTTGTAAAGGAGAAAACCAGACCATACTGGGAGCTCTGCCCAGTACAATTCATCAACTCATCTTCTCGCAGTAAGGAGCAAACCTTATTCGGAAGAGCCCTGGGTTCCATTCCGTACGAGTTCGGCTCTCACACCACAGCAGCAACTTCTCAGCCCAAGCTGGAGCTCTGAAGATCTGATAAATGTTTTTAGTCACTGACTGGCTCTTTCTGGGGGCCTCTTGTGAAATATACTTTTCTGTAAGCATCATGCTTTGTGACTTGAAACAAAGGAAATGTGAGACTCAACAAATTAGCTTCTTTACCCTTCTCTTAAACATGAAAATGTCTGGTTCTTTCCTGGATTATTTTATTTGTGACTTCAGGCAGAAGAGACAGTAATTAATAGACCTTTCTGATGAAAGAAACTCCCAGTGACTGAATTCAGTAAAATCATTAAGTGAATTGTCCTCTGGCCAGCTAGAGCCTTGTTCCATGGTTCCAAGCTACACTCTTCATGTGGTATGCATACTGCTCAAAGCTACTCAAGAAACCCTGCAGGCTCTACCTGAAAAGTATGCCATAATCCCTGTCCATGGCACTCCCACCTACTGCCTGGCTCACTATAGCAATCTGTTAGCTAACCTCTGCTTTTAACCTTTCCTGTGTCTTCACCCCCGCCCCCAAATCATGTCCAGGGTGACCCTTGTTAAAATGTGGATCGTCAGAGCTCTGCTTGAGAACAGATAATTGCCCCATGCCCAACAGAGCAAAATACAATGTCTTTTAAATGCTCTTTAGGATCACACAAAAGCTGCCCCCATTACCTCTGGTGATGGATTACTAGGAACTAAGGAGTTTATTAGCAGAGTTATTAATGCCAAGGATAGACAGAAAGAGGGGCCACAGCATGGTAGGGGTTCCAAGGAGAGTTCAGGCCCCAGCACCTGAGAAAGACAGTGGTGCCTCTGAAAAGAATCAGAGTCTCTGTGGCAGAAGTCTGTTCTTATACCTTCTGAGGATGGGTTGGGGGGTAGGGGGTGGGATCTACAGTCAGGCTCTGATTGATTCCCAGGTAGGAAGTAGGGAAGGGAATGGGGAGCAGGATGCGGTAGAACCAATACCCTCTGATGCTAACTCACTTTCTAGGTAAGAGATGCCTTTCAGTATAAGGTGAGGTGGGGGTTGGGGGGACTGTTACAAAGCAGGGCTAGATTCCAACATTATGCTCTTACAATCTCAAAGGGTGTTCCCCCTATTTACCCCTTTTATTAAAATTTTATTATTTTTGTGTTTTGCTTGCATGTATGTAAGTGCACCCATGCCATGCAATGCCCATGGAGGTCAGAAGAGGGTGTCAGATTCCCCTGGAACTGGAGTTAAGGACCATTCATAGCCGCCGTGTGGGTGCTGGGAACTGAACCCGGTTCCTCTGCAGACCAGCCAGTGCTCTTAACTGCTGAGCCATCTCTCCAGCCCCTTCCCCCACTTAATAGCCCTCTGGCCTCTGCTATCCCTGTTTAGGGCCTTAGGGGTCTGAATCAGCCTGAGCCTGGAAGGCCCTTTCCCTTTACTCATTTGGCTCAGTTCCCACTTTTTCCCATCTTTGTTCAAATGTGACCTTTTCATGAGGTCTATCATGCCACTCTATGCAAAACTGCAAGTTTCCTCCCTTCTTCAATTTTTTGCCCTATCTTCTAAAAGGTATTAAAAAGGAAGTGGTAACCCTAAAGAAAGGTTTGTCTGTTCGGAAATATTTCTGGGTGTGTTGGTGCATCCTTGGAGTCCCGGCACTCAGGAGGATCTGGAGTTTAAGGCCAGCCAGGGACACAGCAAAACTCTGCCTCAAAAAAGCAAAACTTTTTACAGGTGTGGAGGCACATATCTTTAAGCCCAACACTTGGGAGGCAGAGGCAGGTAGATCTCTGAGTTTGAGGCCAGCCTGGTCTGCATAAGTTTCAGAACAAACAGAGCTACATAGTGAGACTACCTTAAAAAAAAAAAAAAAAAAAAAAAGGAAAGAGGAAGGAAGGAAGGAAAGAAAAATAATTTTTTAACTATTGGCTTCTATCTACTAGCAAATTCCAGATAGTTGAGGATTTTGCCTGCTTTAGGCCAGGTACTGAGTTGAACAGGAATTCAGTCTTCAATCCTAGATTATTTAGTTCACAAAGCCTTGAGGTTGAGTAGTGAGCTGCAAAGATATGGAGGACCAGCAAAGTATAACAAAAGGAAGAACCGTGGATATAAACCTGGGTTAGAAAATGTTTCATTGGGATTGACCAGGGTGATGTGAATATGAAAGATGAGACTGAACTCAGGGGCAGACTGTTCTTTATTAAGAACAGTGAAGGGGGGGGCTGCTAGAGAGATGGCTCAGCAGTTAAGAGCACTAAATGCTCTTGCAGAGGACCCAGGTTCAATTCCCAGCACCCACGTGGCAGCTACACACCGTCCTTAACTCCAATTCCAGGGGAATCCAAAGCCCTCTTCTGATCTCCACCGCATTGCATGACATGGGTGCACTCACTTACATACAGGCAATACACTCATACACATAAAACAAAAATAATATTAAAAAAAAGAGAGCAATGAAGGACCACAGTTTCCCCTAGGGATGGAAACTGAGGCACTGAAGCTCAGTTGGTCTATTATGTGGCTAAGGAGAAAGACCAGGTATTTTTCTGCAGTCCTGTTTTTTTTTTATTTTTTTATTTTTACAGTTTGAGGGTTTGAGACAAGTTCTGGTGTTATGGTTTGGGGTTTGGGACAGGGGGTGCTGGCAAATGTTTTCCTAGACAGCGCAATCACTTGGTTAGGGGTTGGGGGTCTCACTCAGTTTCCGAGCCTGGGGTTTCTAGCTTCGCTGGGGCTTTCTAAGCTGAGACAGTTATCCTTTGGGTTCACCTCTAATTCCTATTTTAAAATAATAGGGCACTAATCTCTAAGATCACTTTTGGCCTGCTCTTCCATGACCTCACCCTCATTTCACTCAAAGCTACAGCTGCATCAGTGTGAGCTCACAGGGAAGATGGAACAGAGAATGAGTGGCCATGGATCTCCTCTGTGAACCACCATTTGAGAGGGAGTCAAGCCCAGTAGAAACTAAATGAAAATCGACCAGGCTAAAGAACTCGTTAACATATAAAAACAGCTGCAAATTATTTGGAGAATAATACATTTTCTTCTAAGAGCAAAATCCATCTATGAAACTAAAGGCTGTTTGCTTGGTAAATAAGAAATGTAATCAGAGCTCTTGAATACTCTAGCTCAGGAAGCTGGAGGCAGGGCAGGATATCTACCGCATTTTCACTTTGCTTCTGGATAAAATCCCTTGATGCTTAAAAAAGAAAAAAGAAAAAGACGGGGGGAAAAAAACGAAAGAAAAAAAAAGTAAATGTAATTGTACGAGTTTGCTTTTTATTGCTGTGATAAACCACTCCTATCAAAACCAACTTGGGGAGGAACGGGAAGTCAGAGCAGGAACTCAAGGAAGTAACCTAGAGGCAGGAACTAAAGTCCAGACCATGGAAGCATGAGGCTTAATGCCCCCCACCCCCAGCCTGCTTTCTTTCTCTTTCTATTTATTTATTTTTTTATTCAATTTTGTTGTATGTCATACAGAGGTTTCGTTCTTATACAACCCAAGACCACCTGCCCAGGGGAGGCAGCATCCACTGTGTAGACCAGGCCAGCCTGAACTCACAGTGATCCGCCTGCCTCTGCCTCCCAAGGGCTGGGACTAAAGGTGTGCACCACCACACCCAGCTTTCCTCACCTCCACATCCAGTCTTCCTCCACTTTTTTTTTTTTTTTAATTTTGTGTATGAATGTTTTGCATGCAGGGAAGAACATTACGTGGGTGCAATGCTCCTAGAAGACAGAGGAGGGCGCCGATATCCTGGAACTGAAATTAACAGATGGGTTGTCGGCGCCTTGTGGGTGTTGGAAACTGAACCTCAGCATTCTTTTTTTTTTTTTTTGGTCTTTTTGAGAGAGGGTCTCCCGGTAGCCCCAGCTGTCCTGGAACTCACTATGTAGACCAGGCTGGCCTTGAACTTACAGAGATCCGCCTGCCTCTGCCTCCCGAGTGCTGGGATTAAAGGCGAGCGACACCACGCCGGGCTCAGAAGCCAGTACTCTCTTAAATTGTTGAGCCATCTCTCCAGCTCCGGTATACTTAAGTTCCTAGTATTTGTTAACAGATCCCATTGCGTTCGTCCATCACCCACTCCAATGTCAAATAGTTAAAAAATACACTAGTAAAACGTGAAAAACACATGGTAGCAGGCAACATGGGCTTGGCTCTGCTAGGCATTTTGTCATTTTACACACTCAAAAAATATAGATGACGCCTGTCAACGTAGTTTACTCTGACTTCCTGTCTTCACCCGTTACCTACAGTATGTAGACCTATGCTAACAACTCAAAATTTGGACATGGAGGGGATATGGCCAAATGAGTGGCGCTTCAAATGAGATAATGTTAATGCTTCCTAGGGATCACTGGCAAGACGGCCGGAACTAAGCGCTGGTGACCCTGCTTTCCAGTTCCCGTGGAATCTGTCCACTTGAGACCGTTCGTCTGTCTGCGGAATAATTGCCTGGAAGGTGAAGCTGTTGCAAGTAGTGCGAAAGAGCAGTCTTCCTTTCTGGAAAAGAACACTGAGCTCGACACCTCCGAGTTAGTCCTAGCGGAAATGGGGACCTTAGGAGGGTGGGACTGAGCACAGACGCTCGCGCACGCGCACTCTAATTTCCAACTACCGCAAAGCCCCACTGGGTCAGGAGACTTACGTCAACGGCTACGCATGCGTCACGTGACGGCGTGGCCAGTACACTGGCTCCTCCCTCTTCAAGATGGCGTCCCTGCTGCAGTCGGAGCGGGTTCTCTATCTCGTTCAGGGAGAAAAGAAGGTTCGGGCTCCGCTCTCGCAGCTCTACTTCTGCCGCTACTGCAGTGAGCTGCGGTCGCTGGAATGTGTGTCCCACGAGGTAACGGGCCGTCCCGCGGGAACCGCGTCGCGGTGGGGGCAGCTAGTCACTGCCGGCGGGCCAGTTCCGCCGGAGGGGCGGGCCTCCGTGTTCTAGCTTGTGGATTGGCCAGGTGCCCTTTCACTCAGCCTTGCTAGCGATTTCATTTGCTTGTCGCCTGTCACTTGGAAAAGGGGAGGCCTTGGGTGGGGCAGGGCGAATCATCTTGTTCTAGAGCTGCCTCTAGGCAGATTTGCTGTGGACCCTGCTCCCCTGTGGTGCCTGCCTGTTTTGGGCTGGGAGAAAGGTCGAGGATGTTTAGCCCAGGCCATTGGAAGGCAGGCATAACTGCCTTTCCAGTGTTAAAGGAGGGAGCAGGCAGACATGGTTTCTCCTACGTGGCCCTCCCTTCTGGGAAGTTCTGGCCCTCCATTTGCCAGAAACTGGGCCCTAACCAGCTTACCTGGTTTCCAGGCCCAGTTCAGGGCCTGCGGCAAGAAGGTTCTGATAGGGTTTCGAATAAAAATAGTCTGTGGTGAAAAAAGCTTGAGTTCTATTCATGGCGGTTCACAGGTCTAAATGGTGGTTGGAACGGGATGGCTCAGAAAACAACTCCCTCCGTTTAAAAAAAAAAAATCATCTAATAACAAAGCTCCACACCTGCAGTTTTTGACAGAACTTGTTTCTCCAGTACCCTTCAAGGATTAAAGATGAGTAAAACAAACCGTACTATTGAGAAACTCACCATCTAGAGAAGAAAAAGCTTATAATAGTAACAGCTACATTCTGTATTTGGCTGTGTGATGTGGGTTTTACATAATTTTTCCAACCAATGAAGTTGAATACTGGGATTTGGAAGATTTAGGGGTATGGGAGTGTTGAGACAGAGGATCATGTTGCCCAGGCAGGCCTCAAACGAGGCACTATGTAGCCAAGGCTGTCCTTGAACTCCTGATTCTCCTGCCTGCACCTCCCAAATTCTGTGATTACAAGTACACCACCACATTCAGTTGTTAAAGGCGAATGTTGTTACAAGAGGGAAAAAAAAAAAAAAAGAAACTATTGGGTGGTGACTCATGCCTATAATCCTAACACTCAGGGGGCCAAGACAGGAGTGCCATGAGTTTGAGGTACCTACATAGTGAGCTCGAGGACAGCCCTCTGACCCCCGCCCCCCACCAAATGTACAAGTAAAGAAGCAAATACAGACTGTTTACTATAGGTCCCATGAAAATTTAGGAATGGGAGGGAAGATCAGGATTTGAACCTAAGCAGTCTGACAAAGACTTTCATTAAACTCCCTGGATAAAATGCATATCCTATAGTGTTAACCATTTTACATATTCATACTTAACTTTATTTGGGATGCTCTTCAAAATAGTCACACTTTGTGCAGATCTCTTTTGGCAGGTTTGAGACAGGGTCTTGCTATATATCCCTGTCTGGCCTTGAACTCACAAAGCTACAAAGTTCTTCCTGCCTCTGCCTTTGCTTCTGCCTCATTGAGTGCTGGGATTAAAGGTGTGTACCACTACACCTGGCTTCTTTTAGATGTTCCCCTCTTCTACCCCTAGCACCAGAACTTACCAGGTGTCTTGTGGAGGTCCTTAGCGAACTCAGGCTCCATGATCACTGTGAATCTTTTCAGTTAAGACATTCAGTCTGTGCCAGCATCTTTTACAGCCTGATATCTCTGATGTGATGATCATTAGAGTTTGGAAATGATGAGGCTAGGTAAAGCAAGCCAGAAAGTTCTAATGGGTCTGAGTCTGAAGCTGCAGATTAAGGACAAACAGACTTTGGCAAGGGAGCAGGAATGAGTTATATTTATGGTATGTTAGTGCAAGTACTAGTTATCAATACTGTTTTTTATGTAGCATGGCAACATCTTTTCAGATTAGTCCTGTTAGTAGCAAATAATAAAAAAAAAGCTCATGTTTAGCATAGTGTTTATGTTCACGTAAATGCCTTTTGATCTGCCAGCAGCTAGAATTCTATAATTATCAAATAGAAGCTAACCGTATTAAAGGAAAAACTCAGATCTTTAAAAACAGAGTGACTTTAATTTTTAGTCTGTGGTTTGAGTTAAATACAATAAGATTATCCTCTTGTTCAATTTGTTACTAAAAACCTCTAATTGGAGGGCCAAATAGGTGGCTCAGCAAATAAAGACATTTGCTGCCAAGACAATCTGAGTTTGGGGCTAGAGAGATGCCTCAATGGTTAAGAGCACTGATTGCTCTTGCAGAGGACCTGAGTACGATTCCCAGTACCCACATGGCGGCTAACAACCATCCTTAATTCCAGTTCCAGGGAATCAGACACCCTCTTCTGGTGGGTGCATTTACACACATGCAGCCAAAACATACACATTAAAAAATAAAAATAAATTAAAAAAAAAGACAATCTGAGTTTGAGCCTCAGGACTCATATAGTAGGAGAAAATCAATTCCCATGGGTTATCCTCTGACCTCCACACATGAGCCTGCCTGCTGCCTGCCTCACCACATACACACAAGATAAATAAATGTAAAATGAATTAAAATCTCTGATTGTGGGCCGGAATGATAGTAGTTAGTAAAGTGCTTGCAAGAAGGAGGATATGAGTTCAATACCTGGGATTTCCAGAACATATATACACACAAAAGCCAGATAGTCACACATAATCCCATTGCAGGAGACAGGTGGGTCTCTGGGACTTGCTGACTGTCCAGCCTAATGTACTTGATAAGTCCCAGGCCAGTTTGGGACTCTGTCTCCAAAAAACAGGTGGGTAGTGCCTTAGGAAACATTCGAGGCTGTCCTCCAATCTACACACACACACACACACACACACACACACACAAATCTGTAATTGGTAGTTGGTTGGCTATAGCTATTTCAGTTGTAATGTATACTCAGTAAATACATTACTAGTGAGAAAACTTTTTTGTTTACTTGTTTTGTTTTTTTGAGACAGGGTCTCCCTGTAGCCCCACTTGACCTGGAACTCACTATGTAGGCCAGGCTGGCCTCGAACTCTCAGAGATCTGCCTGCCACTGCCTCCTGAGTGCTGGGACTAAAGGTGTGGGCCACCACTCCAGGTCAAGAAAACTTTTTTTAAATGTCTCTTAACAAAAAGTATCACCAAGTCATTGTAGTGAAGTAAAGCTGAATCATATCAGAGACTAGTGATCATAGCTTACAGTTGGATCACTTTATTTTTCCATGTATTAGACCATATATTAAACCATTTGAAGGTTTAAAGTATCATGTAAACCAGTCTTGACATATCTTAACACATAAACCTTAATGATAGGGAACAGGGAATTCCAGAAAGGAAAAATAGAATTTCTAAAAACCAGGGCTGGAGAGATGGCTCAGCAGTTAAGAGCACTGACTGCTCTTGCCACCCACGTGGTGACTACAAACCTTCCTTAACTCCAGTTCCAGGGGAATCCAACTCCCTCTTCTGACCTCTGCGGCATTGCATGACATGGGTACACTCACATACATGGTAGGCAATACACTCATACATGTAAAATAAAAATATTAAATAAAATACATTTAAAAAACCACAGAATTAAGCAAAAAATCCCAAGGTGATTAAAGAATGCTAAGTTGGAAACAGTTCAGATTTTTTTCCAGGTTAGTAATTTCTTTCTGTTGAAGCATAGGCTATTTTAATGAGTTTCTTTTTCCCTGATTAAAGAAAATTTTTTTTTCATTGTTTTTAATTTACTTTATGTGTATGATTGTATTGCTTGCACCTATGTCATGCAATGCCTGTGGAGGTCAGAAGAGGGCATTGGATCCCCTGCAACTGGAGTTGCAGATGGTTGTTAGCTGCCATGTGGGTGCTGGGAACCAGGTCCTCTGCAAGAGCAGCCAGTGCTCTTAACCACTAAGCCATCTCTACAGCCCCTTAAAGTTTATTTTTATTGTGTGTATATGCACATGTGCATGAGTACCCATGAGCTGTCATGAGTTCTGGGAACCAAACCCTGGTCCTCTGCAAGAGCAGCAGGTGCTCTTAACCAGTAAGCCATCTCTCCAGCACCCTGATTTTTTTTTTTTAATTTTTTTTATTCTTATTTCCTTCTAGGTGGACTCCCATTATTGTCCCAGCTGTTTAGAAAATATGCCATCAGCTGAAGCCAAATTGAAAAAGAATAGGTAAGAACAGAATAAAATTCTCTGTTTCCATTTGTTTGTTTTGTGGGTAATGGGGCTGAGGTGGTCTTACTATATATGCAGACCAAGATGACCTCAGACTTTCATTCTTTAACCTCAGTATCCCAAGTGCTGGGATTATGAGCATATACCATGTGCTGGGCCTTCACAGTTGCTTTCAATAATGCATAAGAAAATATACAGGAGTACTTTCTTTTTTTCTAAATAACTATCATTATTGAGTATCATCACTTAAGATAATTTTGATTTTTTTTGTTGTTTGTTTTTTTTTTAAGTTTTTATTTTTAGTTTGAGACGGTCTCCCTGTAGCCCCAGCTGACCTGGAACTCACTATGTACATCAGGCTGGCCTTGAACTCACAACAATTGACGATCAGCTTCTGCCTCCCGAGTGCTGGGATTAAAGGCATGCACCATCATGCCTGGCCTCTTTCTTTTTTTAAGATTTTGTTTTTATGTATGTGTATATGTCTGTGTCTATGTGAGTAGATGTGCAGGTGTGGGTGGAGGCCAGAAGAGGGCACTGATCTCCTGGAGCTGGAGTTATAGGCAGTCACATCTGGGGCTACAGGGAGACCCTGTCTCAAAAAGACCAAAAATAAAAATTTTTCTTTTGTTTATTATTTTTATTTTGTGTATGAGTGTATTGCCTGCATGTATGTGAGTGTACCCGTGTCGTGCAATGCCGCGGAAGTCAGAAGAAGACTTTGGATTTCCCTAAAACTGGAGTTAAGGACGGTTTGTAGCCACCATGTGGGTGCTGGGAATAGAACCCAGGTCCTCTGTAAGAGCAGTCAGTGCTCTTAACCATTGAGCCATCTCTCCAGCCCTGATTTTGATTTTTAAAAAAATAAATAAATTTTGAGGCCTGGTGTGGTGGCGGCGCACACCTTTAGTCCCAGCACTCGGGAGGCATTGGCAGGCCAATCTCTGTGAGTTCAAATCCAGCCTGATTGGTCTTCATAGTGCGTTCCAGGCCAGATGGGGCTACAGAGAGACCCTGTCTCAAAAAAGCCAAAATTAATTAATTAATTAATTTTCTGTATTAGAACACTTTGGGGCAGGGGGTTTGAGACAGTTTCTCCTTATAGCCCCAGCTGACCTAGAACTCATTATGTAGACCTGGCTGTCCTCGCTTTTACAAAGGTCTGCCTGCCTCTACCTCCCAAGAGCTGGGATTAAAGGCATAAGCCACAGCGCCTGGCTAGGACACTTAGATTTAAGAATTATTGTGAAGCTGGGGGTGGTGACACATATCTTTAATACCAGCACTTGGGAGGCAGAGGAAGGTGGATATATGTGAGTTCAAGGCCAACCTGATCTACATAGTGAGTTCCAGGCAGCTACAGGGAGACTCTGTCTCTGAAAAGGAAAAAAAAAAAAAAAAAAAAAAAGAATTATGTGAATAGTGCAGTGTGAATAGTCTCCTCCCCCCTTTATTAAGAAACTATATTAGTAATGCCATTTTAGGCTTCTCATGGTTGGGACAGTTTAGGTCTTGATAACTTTAAAAGCATTGAGGAACACTGGTGAGGCGTTTTGTAGAATGCCCCTCAGTACTTGTGTGATGTTTTTCTCATTAGATGGGGAAAGGGATCATAGTGGTAAAGTGGCAAAGTGGCATTTCTCATCATATTGTATCAAGGGTAAATGCTGTCAGCATGATTTATCATTGTGAAATTGACTTTGATTACCTGGCTTGTACTAGGGTTTTCAGTTTTCTCCACTATAAAGTTCCTCCTCTCACCACCCCTTGTTTTGTTTGTTTTTTTGTTTTTTGGGGTTTTTTTTTTTTTGTTTTTTTTTTGAGACAGAGTCTCCCTTCCTATATCGCCAGCTGGCCTAGATTTCATAGAGATCTGCCTGCCTCTGCCTCTGGAGTGCTGGGACTAAAGGCATGTACCATCACACTTGGCAAACACTGTAGTTCATAGCCTACAATAGTCTTAAGTCTGAGCTGAAGGGCCAACACACTTGGCATGTTGGCATAAGTGCAAAGTCTAAATGCTGTAGAGTTTGTAGACCAGGCTGGCCTCCATTTCACAGAGATCTGCTTGCCTCTGCCTACTGAGCGCTGGGATTAAAGACATGCACCACCATGGGTGGCTTGAGCGTTTGGTTTTGAATTAAATTTTGAGTTAGATGCTTTTTACTATTGTCAGTTTCTAAAATATTGTCATATTTTATGTGTATGAGTATTTTGCCTGCTTGTATTTAGGTGCAGCACATGCATGCAGTGCCTGTGGGGGCCAAAAGAGGATGTCAGATCTGGAACTGGAGATAAAGATGGTTGATTGCCATCATATGGGAACTGGGAACCAAACCTATGTCCTCTGCAAGAACGGCCAGTGCTTTTAACCACTGAGCCATATGTTCCCTTAAAATAAAAATGCAGGTATCACCAAAGCTTATGAAGAATTAGAGCCCAACTCCATCCTACTCTACAGAGGGAATCACTGTTTACAGGTGGAGTTTACTATTCCAGATTCTTTGTATGCCTATACAAGTCAGAGATTTCTAAGGAAAGAACAGATGTCATGGTTTATGCTGTTAGAGAGGATAGACCATTGTATGACAGAAAACCACGTATCAACAGCATAAAAAGCTGTCAACTGGATTTGGAAAATTACTGTTTGATTGGTGTGCCTGAGCTGAAATAGACACCAAACATTACGTCAAAGTGGCGTGGTTTAGAGGTGGTGCACTTACAGGGCTTCTGTCCTCTCTAGTGCTGTTCTTCCTCTCATTCTCATATTCAGGGACCATTTCCCTTTTAGGAGCCCTGGGCCCTTGTGCTCCTTCCCCTCTTTTTTTTTTTTTTTTTTTTTTTTTTTTTTTTTTTTTTTATTGTTGTTGTTGTTTGTTTGAGACATACTCTTTCTGTATAGCTCAGATTGGCCTTGAATTTGTGAGTCTCATGCCTCAGGCTCTAAGTGCTGGGATTACAGTTGTTAACCACCACATCCAACTTGGACTAGTACTTTTTAGCATTTCAACAAACTGAGATTATCAGGATTTTACCACTAGTCTTGGACAATACCAATAGTCTGTGACAGTCTGTCATCTGGGTATTATCTTCAGTAAGGGAAATACTGTCTACCTTTCAGAGATATTTTCAAATTAAATGATAACATTAAGGTGTGGAAAGCATACAAAAAAACATCCAGTTATCAGGAGCTATTTCTTGTAGCAGGAAAGATGAATAATAGTGGTTCATATCCACAAATGTACAGGGATACAGTTGATAACAAGGACTTGTACACCAAGTTACAAATTGAATAACATCCAGTAGCAATGGACACATCTAGCAGCTAGTTCTTGGTTCCTAATACCATCCTCCAGTAAAAAGAACCAGGCTTTTTTTGAGAAATGGCTAATTCTGAGGTTGAAGAATAAAAAGCATATAAGCTAAGCTTGGAATATCTAGAGTACAATACTGGTCAGAAAGTGCTCAAACATGTAAACAAAGCAACACCCCTCTTCACCAGTGATAGAGGCTCAAGGGACTCAGGAGAAGAGTGAAAGAACTCCCAGTGGCCGAAAACAGAACACTCTGAGGAGGGAAAGCAACAAAATAAAGTAGCATTGCAGCCAAAGATACAAAATAAATATTCATGAGCCCATAGTGTTATAAGTAATGATTAAATAGAGACAGCCTGTTGCATAGTTTATGCAGATAGACTTTAAGGAGAGGGGAGCCTAACTCCCACTCTTTAAGTGGGCCTTTGAAGGTGATTTTTCCTTCTAAAGAATACAGTACAAGCTAAGTATGGTGGCACATGCCTATAATCTCAGCACCCAAGATGTTGAAGTAGGAGTATCTTGAATTCAGGAATAGCCTGGGCTACAAAGGAAAATCATATCTCAAAAAACAGAGGGGAGCTAGTATGTTGGCACATACTGTTAATCCCAGCACTTGGGAGACAGAGGCAGGCGATTGTCTGTGAGATCAAGGCATCGTGAACGCCATAGCAAGTTCTGAGCCAGCTAGGGCTAGGGTTCCTGTCTCAAAAAAAAAGAGAACTGCAGTGTTTTTATTATACATGGGAAATTTTCTGCTATAAAAGAAATATAGTGGCTTAATAACAGAAAACAAAGATAATATTTTCCCATCATCATTCTTCAGCATGTATCCAATTAGTAAATCTTTAGATTATATAAGACTCACTTTTTTTTTTTTTTTACTGTCTTTTTGAGACAGGGTCTCCCTGTAGTCTCCAGCTGGCCTGAAACTCACTATGTGAACCAGGCTGACCTTGGACTCCCAGAGATCCACCTGCCTCTGCATCCCAAATGCTGGGATTAAAGGCTTGGGCCACCACACCTAGCTCTGTTAGACTTTAAAAATATATTTATTATTTTTATTGTATGTGTATGACAGTATTGCCTGCCTGATGTAAGTGCACCTGTGTTTATGCAGTGCCATCTCCAGAGTTCTCTCAGGGTCTCTCGTACTATCAGGCAAACCATATAACATATCTTTATGTGCATTTATTATTGTGGGGGCGAGTAGAGTACAAAGAAATGAGCACCCCATGCCTAGCTCTGTGCTGCTCAGCCAGCGGCTCAGAGCCCGCCATATCAGACCACTCTCCATAGTCACCAGCTAGCTTTCACCCACACCTCAGGGGCCAGCGGTCTTGCCCCAGGTCCATAGGCACCAGGCCATTCTGTCCTTGAGTATGCATTCCCCATGCCCCCACGCCCAGCTGGAGGCTTCTGTCCCAACATGGCTCCCAGCAGCCCCTCAGTAGTCCATCCTCCATGGTGGGTTCCTCCCCTTGGAGGAACTAGTCACCTGGGAGACAAGTGCCCATGGAGGTCAGAAGAGGGCATTGGAGTCTTCTGTAACTGGAGTTACAGAAGGTTATAGTCACCATGTGTGTGCTGGGAATCGAACCTGGGTCATCTGCAAGAGCAGCCAGTGCTCTTAACAGCTGAGCCATCTCTCTAGCCCAAGATTGTTTAACTTTTAGAGTTGTTTTGGGTTGCTGACTTAAGTTTTGGCTTTTTTTTTCTTCTTTTTTTTGCATTAGTGTTGACTTTTTTTTTAATTGAATTTTTGTGTATTTCATACAAAACATCTCAGTCAGTCTTAATCATCTTTATACCCCCTTCCCCACTGTCACCCTCCCTTAGCTTCCCACTGGAATTCATACATTGTGACATTTGTATTAAGGCCTATTGTGTCAAGTTAGTGTCCCCAGACATCACTCAGTGCAAGTTCATCTACTGAGGTCCAGTCAGCCTATCTAGAGTCTCTCGCTTTAGGAAGATCAGCTCTTCCTCACCCAGCAGTAATCAATTACAAATATTTCTTCAGCTAAGATTGGGGTCAGCTGTCCATTTCCCTAGTGCTATGCTGGCTTTTGTCTGAGTGTGCATGCTGACACCATTGCTGTAGGTTCATATGAGCAGGGACCCAGGAGCTTGTAGGACTCTTATTTCCATATGGTCATACACCTCCTCCCTGGCTCTTATAATCTTTCCACCCCTTCTTCTGCAATGGTCCCTGAGCTCTGGGTGGGTGGAGTTTAATATAGGAGTCCTGTCCAAGGACCAGCATTCTGCAGACTCTTAGTAGCTACACTTTGGAAACCATTTGTGACCTTTTGTGTTCCTGGTCCTCTGTTGCATGAGGGGGCTTTGTTGATGAGAATTGAGATATTCATTAGTGTCTTCTTTAGCCCTTGTTCTATGTTCCATGAGCTGTAGGTATAGAAGCTGCATTGTAGATGTGCCACTTAGACTTGGACAATTCACAGACAATGTCTGTGTGTGACCAGTTGTGGAAATCTGTAATAGTTTCTATCTGTTACAAAAGCTGCTTTGATGAGTGTGACTGGCAAACTTGTCTGCAAATATAAGAATTCATATTTGGCATATAGTAAGAAATTACATTTGTCTAGGGATCTGACAGCCTTAGGGATTCTGTAAGATCTGTGACTTCTCCAGTCATGTGTATTTGGCTATGTTTACACTACCACACGAGTTCCCTCCCACTGAGTGGGCTTTAAGTCCAATTGGGTTAGCAGATGATTACCTCTCAAGACAAAAGTGCCACTACCATTTGCTATGCCAGTCATTGTTGTGATATTAGACCTTAAAGCTGGGGTTGGACCATCAATTGATGTTCTCCCTTAACAGCTTGCATAGTGTCCTCCAAAACTATGAGAGCTGCCTTCAGGGAGACAGCTTCCAGGTCAGTTCCAGCTCCATCGGTCCAAGTCCTGTGTCTGAAATATGTGCTGTCTTCAGCAACATGGTGTTACCTTCAAGTTCTGTGAGGTAATCAAGGGCTGTGGCAATAGCCTGTGTCATTTTGGGATTCTCTTGGACTAGCCTGCCAATAACTTGAAGGGAGGTTCTCTGGTCTGGCATGGTTTCTTGTTACGTAGACATTTGCTGTACATATGGACTCATGAAGAAATACTGTATGTATAATTCTTCAGTAGGCTTTTGAGCTAATACATTTCTCTCTGGCTTTTAAACCAGCTAAGCATTACTTATTTCTGCTCTCTCTCTCCCTGTCTAACCCTTTCTCCTCCTTTCCCAGTTAAAGAACCCCCATTTTATCCATTGCACCCTTGCTAATACCTGTCTCCTATGATGCCCCCCTCCTGAGCACCTTCTTCCCCTTTACCTAAATATTTCCTTGTATAACCCTCTTTCCTAACCCTCCTAGGTAAATACTTCCATTTTACCCATTTCCCCCTTGGTAACACCTGCTTCCTGATCCTCTCTCTCAAGTTCCTTTTTTTCTTTTTACCTCCATGGTTTC
>NW_008352394.1:722396-736850 GCF_000622305.1 Nannospalax galili | reverse complement strand
ACACACACACACACACACACACACACACACACACACACACTGAGGGCCTTGTGCTTGGAAGGCAAGTGACCTACTTTTTCTTTAAAAAGCTTTTTGAGACAGGATCTTGCTAAGTTTCTGAGGCTGGCATTGAATTTATGCAGTCTAAGCTAGACCTTGCACTTCTGATACTCCTCCCTAAGCCTCCCAAGTAGCTGGGATGTGCAACCGTGCCTGGCTTTCCGTGGTTTTCATTACCTCTTTAGCAATAAGATTATATACATTGAGAGAGGAGTAAGCAATGTTAATCTCCATTGCTTAAAGAAAATTTTTACTTGCCTTTTCATTTTTTTTATATTTTGTTATTTTTATTTTATGCATATGAGTGTTTTGCTCACACGTATTAAGTGCACCCATGTCGTGCAATGCCTGTAGAAGTCAGAAGAGGATGTCGGATCCCCTAGAACTGGAGTTAAGACAGTTGTTAGCTGCCATGTCAATGCTGGGAATCGAACTCAGGTCCTCTGCAAGAGCAGCCAGTGTTCCTAAATGCTGAGCCATCTCTCTAGCCCCCTCATTTTCAATTTCTGATCGTTCTTTCTTGTATACGGTGTACTGTGAGCATATCCTCTGCCCTGCTACCATCTCTTATCCCCCTGCTATGCCTGTTGTGCCTCTTCTTTTTCCCAGTCTTCCTCCTACCCTCAAGTCTATCTCTTTTTGTGTGCACAGGTAATCACAGCTGCTGTATGTTCGTGATTACAACAGTCGCATCACATCCAGAGGATGGCACTTCATAGTACTTCCCATCACTTGCTCTTACAGTCTCTCCACCACTTCTTCGATGTTCTCTGGGTTGCAGGGTGGGTTGAACAGAAGTCTTATTTAAGGCTGAGTACTCAGCAGTCCCTTCTTCTCAGCACATTGATAATTTATGAATCTCTACTTTGACCATTGCCCACTGCTAAAAGAGGTGTGTCTAAGACCGAGAGTCATACCAGTCTGTAAGTATAAATATAAGTATTTGGGAGGTGGTTCAACTGCAAGTGCTTGTTTGTTTTTGCAACAAGGTCTTGCAATGGTAGGTCAGACTGGCCTCAAACTCTTCCTGCCTCAGCCTCCCAAGTTCTGAGATTACACCACGCCTAACAAGGCTGTTGTTAATGGAGACAGCATCACTTATGGACAGGAAAAGAAATTCTAACTTGGTATGAACAATTATTAAGTGACAGTTTCTATGGCTTGTTGCTTTTTTATATTTTATTATTTTTAAATTTTATGTATATGGGTGGATTACCTGCATGTAGGTAGGTGTCATGCAATGCCTACAGAGAGCAGAAGAGGGCATCAGTGGAACTGGAAACTGGAGTTACAGACAGTTCTTAGCTGCCATGTGGATGCTGGGATTCAAACCTGGGTCTTCTGCAAGAACAACCAGTGTTCTTAACCACTGAGCCATCTCTCCAGCCCTGAGGTTTTTTGTTTTTGTTTTATGCATGTATTGCCTGCATGTAGGTAAGTGCACCCATGTCGTGCAGTGTCCCCAGAGGTCAGAACGGGCTGGTCAGATCCCCTGGAACTGGAGTTACAGACAGTTCTTAGCTGCCATGTGGATGCTGGGATTCAAACCTGGGTCTTCTGCAAGAACAACCAGTGTTCTTAACCACTGAGCCATCTCTCCAGCCCTGAGGTTTTTTTGTTTTTGTTTTTGTTTTTTTGGTCTTTTTGAGACAGGGTCTCCCTGTAGCCCCAGCTGTCCTGGAACTCACTATGTAAACCAGGCTGGCCTTGAACTCACAGAGATCCGCCTGCCCCTGTCTCCCAAGTGCTGGGATTAAAGGCATGCACCACCACGCACGGCCTGAGTTTTATTTTTTAAAATTATTTAATGGGGTTAGGGGAGGGTCAACAGAAACCAAGTTGGTATACAAATGCCATAAGAAAACCAGTTACTTTGCATGCTAAAATTTTAAAAAAGCACATACCAAACACCAAGAATAAAAACATCATAAAATGAATTCTGTGTTGGGATTAGGACAGAATTTTCAGCAATTTCTAAAATGGCCCTAAATATAATTCTGGTATTTTGTGCTATATTAATTTATATAAAACATTGATGATTACAAAATCAAAGTGTTGGTCAACTCTGAAAAACAGTGAAGATGCTCTATCCTGTAGTATCAGATATTTAGGGACGATTTAAATCTTTTTTTTTTTTCCTCATTAATGAAGCACCCAAGGCCTTTTATTTTATTTTATTTTTTTGTCCCTATAATAAATGTATATTTATTGTATAAATATGATAGAATTGTTAGTGATGTGTGGAAGTAATAACTTCCTCCCTCAGAGGATTTTACAATTAAGTTATACAGTGTATAAACATCTAAAAGAAATGATACTACAAAGTATTAATTTGTAGGAACTCATCATAGGATAATAGAGATATATACAATGATATTGGCAAACTGATGTTCATTGCAGCATGATTTGTATTACATATTGGGAAGAATATAACTGTTGAACATTATGGAACTATTTAAATAAATATAGATAAAAATAAAACAACCTTATTAAAATTAAAAAATTAATAAATAGAAACCAGTACAATAGAAAGAAGCTGTGAAACTAAGAACTGAGTCCCTACAATCAGTATTATTGACCAATCTCTAGGTGGATTAGTCAGGAAAAAAAAATAAAGATACTAATTATGAGATCTGGAATGAGATAAGTGACATTACCATAAGTCTCCAAATGTTTTTTAAAAAATTGAATATTAAGAGCAAAATTGTAACTGTGAGTTAGATAACCAAAATGAACCAATTCCTTAAAAGATTCAAACTATCAAAGCTCAATTTAAACTAAAGATACTTTTAGTATCTCTGTATCTATTGGTGGAATAAAATTTGTAATTTAAAACTTTTCCACAAAGAAAAATTTTAGTTTCTTCACTGCTGAATTGTATAAAACATTAAAGAAAGAAATAATACTGCTCCTTCAGAAACTCTGAAAGTCAAAGAGAAATGCTCCCCAACTCATTGGTGCCAGCAATACTGATGCTGAAAACAGTTAATAACATTACCAGAAAACCACAAATCAGTATCTTCCAAACACAGATGCAAAATAAGAATTTTAAAATAAGAATTATAGCAAATCGAACCCATATCAAAAATTTACAAATAAACTCCAATATATTAAAAAGATAATACATCAGGGCCAAGTGGAGTTTTTCCAAAGAATGTAGAGTGGGTTTAACATTCAAACTCAGTACAAGTTCAAGAGATGTGCTGCTCAACAGTGTGAATACACTTAAAACTGCTGAACTGTATAAAACGGCTAGGATGGCAGATCTTCTCTATGCTTTTTATCACAATTAAATTTTTTAAATCAATACAATGCACCATATTAACAAGCCAAAAGTAAAAAACTATATTCCTTTTCTCAGTAGATGCCAAAAAACACTTTTAATGAAATCAAAACACTCCAGGAAAAAATTACTTGGAATAGAAGAGGATAATTAATAAACTAGGAATAAAAGAGATTTCCTCAATTTGACAAAGGGCATACATAGAAATTTTCTGTATTTCTCATGAATGGGAACAGGATAGGAAACGATTTAATTCTTTACAAAAAATAATAAGCACCATGCTGGAGAGATGGCTCAACAGTTAAGAACACGGGCTGCTTTTGCAGAAGACGTGGGTTCAAATCCAAACACATGGTGTCTAACAGCCATCCATAACTCTAGTTCCAGGGGATCCGATGCTCTCTTCTGTTCTCTTTGGGTGCATGACAACTGGTGCGCTTACATACTTGAAGGTACTTTTGAGACAGGGTCCCCCTGTAGCCCCAGTTGTCCTGGAACTCACTATGTAGACCAGGCTGGCCTTGAACTCACAAAGATCCACCTGCCTCTACCTCCCAGGTGCTGGGACTAAAGGTGTGCGCCACCATGCCCAGCTCAAAATAATTTTTTTTTAAAAAAGCACATTTATCTCCTTAGTATACAAATTTGTTTTTGTAAATGGTAAATTTATATGTATCCCAATAATTTTTTGAAATAAATTTCTTGATCTATTAGCAAATTATTATTTTTTTATTTTGTGTATGAATGTTTTGCCTGCATGTAAGTGTACCATGTGCATGCAGTATCCATGGAGGCCAGCAGAGGGTATGCCATACCCTTGGATGGGAGTTACCTATGATTGTTAGCTGTTCTGTGGATCCTGGAAACCAAACTTGGGTCCTCTGCTAAGAGCAGCCAATGCTCTTAACTGCCGAGTCATCTCTTCAGCCCCTAATAAGTGTTTATTTGTATACTTGTTTTACAAACCTGTATATCAGAGGTTATGTAAAAATTTCTTGACACAATGTGCAGGCAGTACACTCATACACATTAAAGTTTGTTTATTTATTTATTTATTTATTTATTTATTTATTTTCTGGTCTTTTTGAGACTGGGTCTCCCTGTATCCCCAGCTGGCCTGGAACTCTCTATGTAGACCAGGCTGACCTTGAACTCATGGAGGTCCACCTGCCTCTGCCTCTCAAGTGCTGGGATTAAAGGCGTGCACCCCCACGCCTGGCCCATAAATAAGATATTTAAAAAATAATTGCTTGGGTGAAAAACCATCACAAGTGGAAAAAGTTTAAAAGATTCACGACTAAACCAATGTCTGGCACATAGTAGTGCTTGATAAATACTTGCTGAATGAATGAATGGTTCTGTTTGTCATGTCACAGATGTGCCAACTGTTTTGACTGTCCTGGATGCATGCACACTCTTTCCACTCGGGCAACAAACATCTCCACACAGCTTCCAGATGACCCAGCCAAAACCACCATGAAGAAAGCCTATTACTTGGCTTGTGGATTTTGTCGCTGGACATCGAGGGATGTGGGCATGGCAGACAAATCTGTAGGTAAGTAAGGTGAACTTGAATGTGAGATTTTTGTGCTACTGTCAGAGCTGTAATTGCCCACAGAGTCAGTTTTATGTGTTAGGCATTAAAAGCTAAATTCAGAATGGTTGTCATTAAATGTTCTGTATCATATTTATGGACTATAGTTTTTCATCTTAGATAGAGTAATACTATTTAGTTTTCTTAGAGTTAGTAAAAAGAGCTTTTATGAATCTGATACTTTCCTAGATTCAAACTATTAATACTCTAAAAGAAACTTCATGGACTGGGGGATATTGACAGAGTGTTTACCTAGCATTCATGAATCCCTGAATTCAATCCTCAACACTGTATAAACCAGGTATGTTAGCTCACACCTATAATCCCAGCACTTGTAAGGCAGAGGCAGGTGGTTCTCTGTGACTTGGCCTGGGCTGTATAGTGAGTTCCAGACCAGCCAGAATTACATGGTGAGATCCCATCTTTAAAAAAAAAATGTGGAGGGGTTGGGGCTAGAGAGACAACTTGGTGGTTAAGAGCACTTTCTGCTCTTCCAGAGAACTTAGGTTTGGTTCCCAGCACCCACATGCTGTCAGAGGCCAGAAGAGGGCATCCATATCTCCTGGAACTGAAGTTAGGGATAGTTGTTAGCCACTATATGGGTGCTGAGTCCTCTATAAGAGCAGCCAGTGCCTTTACTGTTGAGCCATCTCTCCAGCCCATAACAAATATTTTGAAAATCTGATTGTATCTGGCTTAATGGTGCTCTCCTTTAATCCAAGCACTCAAGGCAGAAGCAGGTGGATCTTTGTGAGTTCAAGGCCAGCTGGCACTCCAGGGAGACCCTGTCTCCAAAGAAAAAAAAGAGATTGGAGAATTTATCATTTGAACATAAAATCCCTTGATGGCTTCTAAAAACCTATCTTCTGTAGGGTATTTGATAGTGATAATTGAATAGCAGGAGCTCTTAAAAAGAGTACAGATGGGCTGGAGAACTGGCTCAGTGGTTAAGAGCACTGCTGCTCTTGCATAGGACCTGGGTTCTGTTCCCAGCACCCTCATGGTGTCTAGTAACCATCCTAATTTCAGTTCCAGGAGATCCAGTACCCTCTTCTGACTTCTGGAGGCATTGCAGAACAAGGGTACGCTTATATACATGCAGGCAATATACTCAAGCATATAAAAGAAAAATAATAAAATATTTTTTTAAAAATAAGAGTACAGATAATTTTATTTTCTCCATGATGTCATTGGTATCCAAGAAGCCTTGAAATTTTAGTTTGAACTGTTTATTTATAAGGTCTTGTCCCTATTATATAGAGAAAAACTTAGAATGATTACATCGGTCTTTTATTGCTATTTAGAAGCAATTAGAGGGCCAAACATGGTGGTTCATGCCTCTAATCCCAGCAGAGGGGAAGCTGAAGCAAGAGAATTGCTATGAATTCCAGACCAGCCTGGCCTACAGTTAATCCCAGCCCTCCAAAGGCAGAGGCAGAGACAGGGAACTTTCTCTGAGATCCAGCCAGCCTGTTTTTTCCATAGTGAGTTCCAGGCCAGCTGAGGTTACAGAGAGACCCTGTCTCAAAAAGAAGAAAAAAAACAAAACCTGCCAGCTGGTGACTAAATCTTTACTCATGAATCTTTGGGAGATGATTTAGGTTCAGACTGTGAGATTACATAAATTCTCTATATTTATGCACTTGTTACCCATCTTAGGAAATGAAGCATAACCTAAATAGTTGGGGCCCTGGTGCAGCTTACTCCGTACTACATCCCTTTTCCTTTTCACTGCCTGCCACTTTGCTGGGTGGGTGTCACAGCCCACCTCTAGTCCCAGTGCTTGGGAAGAGCAGATAGGGGTCCCCAGGCAAGCTGCTTAGCTAGACTAGCCGAATCGGCAAGCTTTTGGTTCAAGTGAGAGTGTCTACATCAGTATGCTAATAGATGGTAGAGCGTGATTAGGAAGATGCACAATGGCAAACTCTGACCTTCATATACACCCACACACGTGTGAACCCACGTACATGAACATGCACATCACACATAGGAATGCCAAATAAAATAAAATAAAAATAAAGTTTTAACAAACTGATAGTATGAAATGACCTTTCGTTCTATTTTTTGCTTTTATTTGTTCAGTTTTGAGATAAAATGTGCTCGCCAATTTTAAGTGTAGAATTCTAGAAGTTTGACATGTAACCACCACCCTTGGCTCCTGACTGTCCTGCCTTGCTTTCTGTCACTATAGTTTTGTGATTTCTAGACATTTATAGAATTGGAATCTTCCTGTACATTGTTCTCTGTATCTTGCTTCTTGTACATCCATGCCTTTTACAATGGTTCTGTTGTATAGATACACCAATTTGTTTATTCATTCTCGAGTTGATGAATGTGTTGGAAATTTTTGCTTTGGGGCTTAAATGAGCATCTACGAACCTTTGCTTATGGGTCTTCATGTAGATGAGATAGTTTTGTTTTGAGTAAATACCTAGGAATGGAATTGCTGGTCATAGGGTAAATGTTTGACTTAACTGGAAATCATTTTCCAAAATGGCTGTGCATTTTAAAATTCTAACTAGCAAAGTAGTCTAATCCTTGACACAACTTGCTATTGTCGGTTTTATTTCAGCCATTCTTTGCTTCTGTAAACTACTTCATGATGATTTCAATTTGTGTTTTGTTTTGTTTTTAAGTATTTTATTTTTATTTTATGTGTAGGAGTGTTTTGCCTGCATGTATGTAAGTGCACCACATGTGTTCAATGCCTGCAGAGGCCAGAAGGTATTGGATCCCCTGGAACTGGAGTTACAGTTGTTCGCTGCCACAAGGGTTCTAGGAATCGAACCTGGGTCCTCTGGAAGAACGAACAGCAATGTTCGTTGAGCCATGTCTCCAGCCCCTTGTTTTGTTTTTGAGACTGTCTCACACCGTAGCCCAGGCTTGTCTGGAACCCACTGTGTATCCCAGGCTGGTCACAAATCATGACAGTTGTCCTGTTTCAGCCTCCTGAACATGAACCACCAAGTCTGGCTAGTTTGTGTTTTTTGTCTGTCACCCATATGGCATCTTCAGTGAAGTATCTACAGATCTTTTGTCCTTTTTTTAAACAGCCAATTGTTTACACAACACACTTGACATCTGACTCCAGCACCCATGGAACTGCAGGATGGACTCAGGAGGGCCCATTTTGGGCCACTGTGGCCTCTGGCTGTGACCATAGGCTCAGGTCCCTGCATCCCAGCCCTTCCCTCCCCTGGCACATTTCAAAATCACAAGAATGAATTGAAAGCAAGACTGGCCCTCTACCAAGCAAGGAACAGGATTTATTTGTGATGGTGCACAGGATAGACCTTCCTGATGACCTCCTGGCTGAGACCCTGAGCCTCCCTTTTTTTTTTTTTTTTTTTTTTTTTCTTTTTTGAGTCAAGGAGTCAGTTTGTAGCCCTTGCTGGCCTGAAAACAACTATATAGAGCTAGCTAGCCTTGAACTCACAGAGATCCACCTACCTCTGCTTCCCAGTGCTGGGATTAAAGGCGTGCATCACCACACCTGGCTTTTTGTCCTTTTTTTGAGACAGGCTGGGACTTGTCTTTCCTGGTCATTTGGTCTCCACCTCTTAAGTACTGTAATTATAACATGTGGTAACTGAATTTGGCCTGTTTTTTTGTTTTTGTTTTGTTTTTTAGCACTCTCCCTTACTCTCCCTCTTCCTCCTCCCCCCATGTGTGTTATAGTTTGTGCTTTTTGTTTCTTATTAAAGAAACTTCAACCTAATCAGTTTTGCCAAGATTTACCCTGTACTTCTGAAAATAATGCTTCCAACCCTCAAATTGAAGGTCATTGACTGTCTCTAAGATTTCTTTGTTCTTCTGCATTTTCGAGGGCTAAGGCTTTGAGGTTTGTTTCCGTTTTTCTGCATGTGTATGTCCAATTGTACAGCATCATTTGCTCAGTGTTTGCATCATGTTGTAGATAAGAGCAGGGTTTCTGGAGTCAGCCTGCTTGCCTGAGTTTGAGTCCTGGCTCTACCACTGAGTATCCATGCAACTTTGGGAAGTTATGTAATAGCCTCAGTTTTGTCATCCATGAAATGGGACCAAGAAGAGTACCTTACCTCAGAAAGTTATTATGAGGCGCTAGAGAGATGGCTCAGCAGTTAAGAGCACTGGTTGTTCTTACAGAGGACCCAGGTTCAGGTCCCACATGGCAGCTCACAACATCTGTAATTCCAGTTCCAATGAATCAGATGCCCTCTTCTGATGGCCTATGCAGGTGTTGCATGCACCTAGTACACTTATATACATACAGGCAAAACACTCATACACAAAATAAAAATAAATAAGTTGGGCCAGGAGTGGTAGCATATGCCTTTTTTTTTTTAATTTATTATTTTTTTGCCGTCTCTTTTTTTTTTTTTTCACTTTTACAAAAACTTTATTGAGAATTTCATACACGCATACAAGGTGTTTTGATCAAATCCGTGCCCACTCCATCACTTTTTTCTTTTTCTTTTTTTTCTTCTTTCATTTATTTTTATGGGGCTTTTGGGTACTTTAACATTCCCCCCTCAGTAGAGGTAACCCTAAAATCTTTTAAGGATTACATACAAGCTCCCAAATACTTTTAACATTTTTGGTCTTTGGAACACAGTATGTTGCTAAGAGGCCCAAGGACATTTTGACTTTTAGCCAAGAAATTGGCTACTTTTCTTTGGGGTCTTTTTACCCTAACTGCCTAGCCAGTTCCTACCTCCTATTCTTATCATGCCATCCTCTGCAGGGGTTACCCAAATTGCCAATAGGGAATAGGGATGCTGACCGCTCTGGCTTCTTGGTCCTGAACCATGCTGAACAGGGACCCAGGATGAGGCAACTGGAGTACCCCTTCAGTGGGTCTATCTAAAAGACTCTCAAATTGCAAAACTCTTATCTCTAAGGGGAAAAGAAAGTCTTTGAACCATGAATAGGAGACGTGAAGAAGAAGTAAAGGCAAGAGTAATTAGGGAGAAAAACAAATTTATCCATCATTTCAGAACAATAGCTTGTTGTCTCCCTTAGCTACAGGTGGGCACTACAGTATTGCAGACCAATATTTGGAGTCTTACATCTGAGCAGCACTTTCTGATTCAGAACAAAATCATGAATTGTTGGGACTTGGGTTTGCATTGCTTAGCAGGGGACATACTGGCTTTGGGGCAGAGAGACTTGATCGACAACAGAGTCTTGGACCCTGGGACCTGTGTCTTTTCAACAAGCTATTTATTATTTGATTCAGATGGTTTTTATACATCCCAAAGAACTAGCAGTCACGTGGGATATGGCAGTCACATACAAAGATTTAGGGCACAAAGAAACAGGACGTTTAGTCTGTTAGTTGGTGCCAAAAGGATGCTTAAGCTTTTACTTAAAGTTATCAATGCCCATCTGGTAATTTATGTCCTGTTCGACCATGTCTGGCTTCACTTGGAAGCATGAATGATATGTTTCTCTAAGTTGACCCTCCTTTTTGTAGACTGGACACTGGTTCAAGACCATCTCATGGGGTCTCCATGGCCTCCCTGTACAAGAGGACAGGTGATACACCACAGTTACAGGACATTTTGAGAGATGTTCCATAGTCCCCTGGAACTTGGTCAACCTTGGAGGGCAAGGGGCAAAAACTGTCCTTTAAGCCCCTCTGACCACATTTGTATAGGCCTTAAAGTATGGCTGTTAATACATCCAGTAAGGTTAGTTCTCCCAGTCTGATACTTTAATTATCATGTGCTTTGTAGAGGTAGCATATGCCTTTAATCCCAGCACTTGGGAGGCAGAGGCAAGCAAGATCTCTGAGATCAAGGCCCACCTGGTCTTCATGGTGAGTTATGGCCTTGCTGGGGCTACAGGGGGACCCTGTCTCAAAAAGACCAAATAAATAAGTAAATAATAGAAAAGAAAGTTATTTTAAAAATAGAAGAACATGTAATACATTTCAGTCATCTGGCACAGAAACTTTGTGCACGTTGTTGGTAGCGGTGGTCATCAACACTCTTATTCTGTTTAAAGGATCAATATTATGTTGGGCTTGATGGTGTAAGGTTATAATCTCAGCTACTCAGGAGGCTGAAGCAGGAGGATTACTAATTCAAGGTCTGCCTGGGATATACAGCAAGACCCACCTAGGCCACTTAGCAACTATCTCAAAAAATTTTTTAAAGGGGCAGATGAGATGACTCAGTGGGTAAAAGCTCTTGCTATGCAAACTTGGACACCTGAGTTCCATCCCTGGACCCAATGGTGGAAAGAGAGAACCATTTCCAGAAGTTGTTCCGTCCTCCACAGGAGGACATACACACATACACATACATACACACAAATACAGAGTAAGTAAAAAATTTTTTTGAATTTGTATTTTAAAGAGGTTGGGATATAGCTCAGTGGTAGAGTACTTGACTACATGGGCAAAACTCTAGGTTCAATCCTTAGTACTGAAAAAAACAAAAAGAAAGAAACTGTTATTTTGAGCATGCTGATCTATAAGGTTTCCAATGTTCTTTCTTGGAAATTCTGTGATTTTGTGTTTTAAAATTTTTAGGCCTACAGATGACATTTTTATGAAAATAAAAAAAGGTAAAATTATTGTTTAATGTTTATTTTCTAGCTAGTGGTGGTTGGCAAGAACCAGAAAATCCTCACACACAGCGGGTAAGTAAAAGAACATAAGACACAGGATGAAACAGTAGTGGATGTGACCCCTGCCTGGAAATGCCTGATGTGTCTGTATTGTAGCAGTTACAGGCAGAAGGGTGTTTAATCAGTGTCAGTTCTTATTTGTCGGCTTCACTTACTGGGAAAACCTTGGTGTCGTTTTAGTTCTGTTTTCAAGTTGTATGTCAGAAAAGGGAATGAAAATGGTTTTTCTTTTTCTTCACATACCTGACAATGAATAAATTTTTGAATGAATTTTTATTACCAAAAATCCTTGGAGGAGCTGGAGGGATGGCTCAGTGTTTAAGAACACTGGCTGCTCTTACAAGGAGCTGGGCTCAGTTCCCTGCACTCACATGATGGCTAACAGCTGTCTGTAACTCCAGTTCCAGGCGTTCCAATGCCCTCTTCTGGTCTCCGTGGGCATTACATGTATGGGTGTACTTACATGCAAGGAAAACACTCATATACATAACATAAAAATAAATTCATTAAAAAATGTTTTTAATTCTTAGAAATACACTTTTTAAAAAAATCTCTTTGAGACAACTGTCCTAGAACTCAATATGTTGACCAGGCTGACTTCAATCTCAGAGATCTGCCTGCCTCTACCTCCTGAGTGCTGGGATTAATCATGTCATCATGCCCAGCTCTTACATGTAGAATTTTTGTTTGTTTTTTTTTTTGTCTTTTTTAAGACAGGGTCTCCCTGTAGCCCCAGCTGTCCTGGAACTCACTATGTAGACCAGGCTGGCCTTGAACTCACAAAGATCTGCCTGCCTCTGCCTCCCAAGTCCTGGGATTAAAGGCGTGCGCCACCTCGCCCGGCTTTTTAACTTATTTTTATGTGTATGAGTGTTATACCTGCATATATGTAAGTGCACCCATGTTGTACAGTGCCGATAGGGACAGAGAGGTTCTCAAATCCCCTGGAACTGGAGTTATGGATAGTCGTTAGTCACCATGTGGGTTCTGGGAATCAAACCTGGGTCTTCTGCAAGAGCAGCCAGTGCTCTTAACTGAGCCATCTCTTCAGGTCACTTGTGAACATTTCTTGAAAAAGCCATCTCTCCAGCCCCTTATTCTTTTAACTAATGCGGAAGACATCTGAGGATTATGTGCAGTCTGAGATGACAGGCACAGAGGAGAAAGAGTTTATGCAGAGGAACATTGTATGCAAAGAGCTTATAGGTGGAGGAAATAAGACATGTAGTAGGTAAAAGAGTGCATGTGATGAAGTGGAGCGTGGTATAGACAAGCAGAAAAAGGGACTTGAGGGTTAACCTTTAAAGACATATAGGCCAAGAAGTTTGAGAAGCCTTTAAATGTTTCAAACAAGAAGAGACAGGATCAAATTACTGTTACTAGAAAACAGTTACTACTGAGTTAGAAGGACAAGAGTCCCACCAGAAGGCTATTTATGTCCTATTGTAGGAAATGGTTAAATACCTTATAGGACATCTGTTCTATGAAGTAAAGTACAGCCTTTGAAAAGAACAAGGTAGATGTGTTTGTACTGACCAGACAGGGGGATCTGATAGGTTTGGTCCAGTTTCCATGAAACTTAGAATGGAAAAGGAACAGAAACTTTGTTCCCTTTTATGTGAAAAAAAAATAAAAGGACAAGCATTTATTTTCAAGTTATATATCTGTACATGGGTGCAGATATATGTCTGTTTCTAAGCATGCATGTTTGTAAAGTGTGTAAGGAAGATGCATGACTGCCAATAGTGGACACCTATGAATAAATAGAAAGGGCAGCTTTAGGACAAAGCATAAAGAGGAGATGTATTCTTTATGTTTGGTCATTTAAAGTTTCTATAATTAACATAGTGCTTTCTTTAAAGTGACAGGGAGAAAAATAGAGCATGAAATGTCATTCTTAGAAATAAATGGCTCTGTGACACTGCAGGAAAAATAATGAAGTAGATCATGTAGTTTTAAATATATATATTTGTTATTATTTTTCAGTTATGTGTTTCTGTGTAGGGTATCGGCACCTGAGTGCTGGTGCCTTTGGAGGTCAGAAGACAATGTTGTGAGCCATCTGACATGGGTGCTGGAATCTGAACTCGGGTCCTTTGTGAGAGCACTCTTAACCACTGAACCATCTCTCTAGCTCCCAAGAGTGTCTAATTTTGAAATCTTTTCCTAGCCCATTTCTTCCTGTTGTTGAATCTAAAGGTTTCATTTGAATTCTGAAAGCACTGTATAATGAAAAACAAATTCTCTTTAAAGGAAAGGACAAATTTTTAATTTAATAACTTAGTAACTTTTCCTTTTTTCACTTTATTTCTAGTTTGTGTAGTTGATTTTGGTTTTTTCATAAATCATAGACTTTGATTTCTTACAGATGAACAAATTGATTGAATATTACCAACAGCTTGCTCAGAAAGAAAAGGTTGAACGAGATCGCAAGAAACTGGCACGACGTAGAAACTATATGCCATTGGCTTTTTCGGTGAGGACTTGGCCCAAAAAGGAGTTCCAAGATGTGTGACGTGTAAGAATAATGACCGTCTCAGAGAACGGTCATTTTCTTAGATTCTGCTAGTAGGAGCAGAACGAAACTCCTCAAACACAGATGTGGGAACCCAGCAGCTGTGCTTTTGTACATCATTAATTCTGTTTATATTCTTTGTATTTTAATAAGAACATCTGTGTTTCCTTCTCCATTCATTTTATGATTATTCCTTCCCCAAAGTTACTGTTTAATTTTGTCGGCTCTATAGAACTCTGCTTATTGGATTTTCATGTTACAGCAAGATTGAAAAGAAGGAGGTGGGCAAGTGGTGGATTTTATTCTTATTACCCTTTTAACATATTTTTGCCACCCTGGTAGTAGATGTTCTCCAGCTCCAATTGTTTTATTCTTTATCTTTTTTTT
>NW_008352394.1:687437-722094 GCF_000622305.1 Nannospalax galili | reverse complement strand
TATTAATTTGAAGTGTATGTTACTGATACATCTCATCTGCTTTATACAACATACAAAATCAGATTCAAACCATGCCAGGCATTACCATTCCTTTTTTTCTTTTTAGAAAATTGCTTTGAAATCTCTGGATTTTCATAGTTGAATTCATGAATCATACCCAAAATAATCTTAGTGATACTACTAGTCTTTTGATCTTCTACTTAACTGCTGGTTTAATTTTGTCTCCCTCGTTTACAGTGGATCCACTCTCAGATGACCCTGTGGCAGTGTAACACCGTCCATCTGTGTCCTTCTGATCCTCATCTAAGGCCTGAAAGTCTGCAAGAGTAGAGACACTAAATCCTTCTATAATCCTTTTGAACAGGAAATAACTGAACTGAGTCAATTACTACCTCTTAAATGATTTTAGGGTCTCACTACTTTTAAAAAAATATTTTACTTTTTAAATTTATATTTACAAAAAATTTTTTGGTCTTTTTGAAGCAGGGTCTTCCTGTAGCCCCAACTGTCCTGGAACTCACTATGTAGACCAGGCTGGCCTTGAACTCACAGAGATCCACCCGCCTTTGCCTCCCAAGCGCTGGGACTACAGGCATGCGCCACCATGCCCAGCTATTTATCTTTTTGACACCTTATCATCCCCCTCTTTTTCAAGATTGAAAGTGCAGTGCTTTCTGTTGTTGCTTTTGTGTTACTGGGGATTGAACATAGAGCCTTACATATCTATATAGGCAAGTACTGGCTCCATTGCTAGCCTTACACAGTACATTTGTGTGATTAAATAGATAACTGATATACACAGGTGGAATTTTTGGTAGAAATTATTTGTGTGTGTCATTCTCCACTAGTTTATGGACTACTGGGCAGAAGCAAGGATTAGGATTGTGATTGTGAGTTTTGCTTATTGTCCCCTAAGTTTCATTTGCTCTCACAGAACAGTTTGTTTTCTTTGTGCTTGCATGAGGCCTAACATGCTGACATTTAATAAACAGTGTTTATTGAATGATAATGACATGTTGCGCACTGTGCTAAATACATCATATGTGTTATTTAATCCCCAAAACAGTCCTAAGAGGCTGATAGTGTGTCCCTATTTTACATCTGAGGAAGTAAGTTCTGGAAAAGTTAAATAACTTGTCATACTGCATCCACTGGAGAACTAAGTAAACCACTATAATCAAAAGGATTGTATATATAAAATTATATACATTTGAATTTAATAAAGCATTAATACTTGCAAAGCACCTACATTTACCAAAGAAATGAGTTTTCACAAATAATCCTATGGTATAATCAGCATATACACTACTACATATGAGGAGAGGACTTTGAAATAAATGCTCCATCCTTCTAACATTCCCATATACCTGCCTGCTGTATTTGTTTGCTTCTATCTTATGCTGCATTTTTTTGTCTCTGTTGCAACCTGCTGCTATTTGGGGGCGCTACAGCAACACACTATTCATGTAGTGGTAAGTTCTCTTTTATGATTCTTGCTAACCCTGGAGAAGTTAGCAGACAGTCAGTGGTGTTCAGAAAAAACAATGTATCTTAGACACTCCACATAGTTCTTGCCTGGCTGTTGTTAGATTTGTAGGAAACGCTTACATATGCACTTGTACTGTAGTTGTAGCCTCCTTGCTGGTGCTCTGCTTCTTCTAGGAATAGAATAATGATGTGGGGCTACAAATATCGGAGGTTTTAAATAGCTTTTTGGTTTGGTTTGGTTTCTTGCTTCTTTCCTTAAGCTTCTCATGCTATCCAACCCCATTTCTTGCTTTCAATAAACAAGATGGATAAAATGGACTTCTAATAGGGATTTCTGAACTTTGTTTAGGACAAATACGGTCTTGGAACCAGGCTTCAGCGACCACGAGCTGGTGCATCCATTAGTTCCCTTGCTGGACTTTCGTAAGTTTGGATAGTACGTAACTTTGAGTAAAGCAGACGGCAAAATTTATGTTTAAGGAATGGGACTTTTTTTTTTATTTTAAAGAAAAGTCTGCCAGTGAGAAAAAACATTCTTACATTTAGAAAAGACCTAAACTATAAAATAGTCTACCTTGGGGGAATACTTCAGTTACTGATGTTGTTTGAGGATAATTCAGTGGACCCTTGGGAAGTTACTATTTCTTATTTTTTTAGCCTTAAGGAAGGAGAGGACCAGAAAGAGATAAAGATCGAGCCAGCTCAGGCTGTCGATGAAGTAGAACCTCTACCTGAAGACTATTACACAAGACCAGTGAATTTAACAGAGGGTAATTTTATACATTCTATTGTTTCGGTTCTGTGTTCTTGCACTTTTGTCACTGACATGCCTCGTGATTTGAGATTTCTGATGGAATAGTTAATAGTAAAATGCTATGTTGAAAATGAAATAGATGTGATTATTTGAAGAACTTTCAAATGTCTGTCAAATTTCTAAATTACAGTATTTTTAACTATTCATAATGGCATACTGTTTCATATATCTATATGCCCACATAGAAATCTGATTTTGAAAATCATTGTAAGCTAAGCCTGATTGCTATCTTTCTTGCTAGTGACCACCCTTCAGCAGCGCCTCTTACAGCCTGACTTCCAGCCGGTCTGTGCTTCACAGCTCTATCCTCGTCACAAGCACCTTTTGATCAAACGGTCTCTGCGCTGCCGGGTAAATACTCTTTTTCTATAGAGTTGCCATATGTATAAGAGAAAAGCAAACATGAGAAGACATGGTGGCACACACCTTTAATCCCAGCACTTGGGAGGCAGAAGCAGGCAGATCTCTGTGAGTTTGAGGCCAGCTCTGGTTCCAGGTCATCCAGAGCTACATAGTGAGACCCTGTCTCAAAAAATAAAAATAGACAAAGGTACATAGAACTGGTGGTTCTTACAGAAAGTATGTAGTAAGCAACATTAAAAGCCAGATATTTCACTATTTACTTTAAATAATAACAAAAGTAAGACATGTTGCCACATGCCCTGTAATCACAGCACCCAGGAACCAAGGAGGAAGGATTTCAAGTTCTAATCAAGCATGGGCTATAAATGTGTAATAAGAGCTTGTCCCAGAAAAGATAACACACTAAATACTAGGCTAGCCAAGGCTAACTATGTCATGAGACCATGTCTCAAAAAACAAAACTAAAAGAAAAAAACTAACACACATCAAGTATTTACTGTTCCTGAACAGTGTCCACACTGACTTAAACATCACATTGACTTCATGAGATAGATGAAGGGAATGAAGAGATGCAGCTATTGATGTGTCCATTTTACAGATGATGAAAGTGGAATGTAAGAAGGATAAATTACCTTTATAACTTCACAGAGAAGTAAGAACATAAGCTAGGATTGCAATCCAAGGATTAACTCCAGGTTAATCCTCAGGTTAACAATTTTTTTTAGCAGTACAAAGCAATGTCCAGTGAACAAATTGTATTACCAGTGTGTCCCACATTCCTCTCCCCAGAGCCAACCTGTGCATAGGACACATTACACATGTGAATGGATAGGCATACATCATCTTTCTCACAACACAAAAGGGAGCAATTTATACATTCTCTTATCCTTTGCTTTTTTCATGTAATTATCTTGTAATTCCATTCTGGAACACACAGAAGAACCTCTTATTTAATTTCCTACCATAATGATTTCTGTAACTTCTTTAACCAGACAATAATAGACATATAGAATAGTCCCACTATTTTTTAAAATATTTTATTATTTTTATTTTATGTATATTGCCTGCATGTGTATAAGTGCACCCATGTTGTGCAGTGCCCATGGAGGACAGAAGAGGGAGATAGATCCCATAGAACTGGAGTTATGGACAGTTGTTAGCTGCCATGTGGGTACTGGGAATTGAACCAGGTCCTCTGTGAGAGCAGCCAACACTTAACTGCTGAGCCATCTCTCCAGCCCCTGTAGTCCCACTATTTTGTGACTACAAGTAAAGCAGCAGTCAGTATTCTTGGACTTGAATGATGTTCCAGTGTATAAATGCATCAGTAAGAAAGTTCCTAAGAGTGCATCAACAGGTACGTTTGCTACTTTGATAGATTCTACTAAACTACTAATTTTTGCCAGTTTGATGACTATCAGCTGGCATCCTGAAGCAGTTTTAATGTATATTTCTGTGATTACTGTGTAAGTTTACGTATCTTTCACTTAACTATTGGAACTTGCTCTGCCATATCTTCTGGTTATTTTTATATTAGGTTATTTTGTTTGATTTTGTTGGGTTTTTTTTGTGGTTTTTGTTGTTGTTGAGTCAGGGTCTTGGAACTTGCCTCCTCCTGTGTCTGTCTCCTGAGTACTGGGATTATAGGCACGTCCTACCATGCCCTGCTTTATATTGTGTTGTTTTTCCCTTACTGAGTTGCTAAAGTTTGGTATTCGAGACACTAATCCTTTGATAATCCTATACCTTAGAAATTACTCTTCCCAGCCTACTATTTATTTATAGATTTTTGGGTGGATGGGGACAGAAGTGTTCCTATTACTAAGGTAAAAGATGCAACTTTTTACTTTATATTTGTGTTTATGTATTTTACTTATGGAATAATTCCCTACTCTACCATCATGAAGGCATTCTCTTTTTTTTTTTTTTTCTAGATTTGCTCCTCCTGTTTTTAAGTTTCCAATTTTCCTGTATAATTTACCTGCTCCCCCTCCCCCAAATGTTTTTTGAGACAGTGTTCCATATAGCTGAGGATGACCTTGAACTTTTCCTTCTGCCTCCACTTCCTGAGTTCTGGGATTACAGGAATGGACCACCACACCCAGTTTTATGTGGTACTGTGGATGGAACCCATGGCTTTATGCATGCTACTAGACAAGCAACCTATCAGTCCACTGAGCTGTATCCCTAATCCTCCTAGTAAAACTTAACAGTCTGTTCTTTCCCTAGTGATTTCCAATGCCATAATTAGTAAACATCAAGTATTTTTTTGTTCTGATGTTGTTTTTGTTTTTTTGTCTTTTTGAGACAAAGTCTCCCTATAGCCCCAGCTGGCCTGGAACTCACTATGTAGATCACGCTTGCCTTGAACGCACAGAGATCTGCCTGCCTCTGCCTCCTGAGTGTGGGGGTTAAAGGCATGCGCCACTAAGCCTAGCTTTATTATTTTCTAATTGTTTATTTTTATTTTATGTGTATGAGTGCTTCTAAAAGAGTAGGCAGTGCTCTTAACCACTGAACCATGTCTCCAGCCCTACTATATTATTTATCTATTTAGGGGTTTTTTTTTTTTTGAGACAGGGTCTTCCTGTAGCCCCAATTGGCCTGCAACTCACTATATATACCTGGCTGGCCTCAATTCACAGAGATCTCCTTGCCTCTGCCTCCCAAGTAATGGGTTTAAAGGCATGTGCCACCATACCTACTCTATTTTAATGTCTTTAAGGTGCCAAATAGGTATAATAATACTTATGACAGTGTAGCTGCTTATGTCCAAAACTCCAAATGTATTGTTCTATAAAGTTTGGTTATCATAAATCCTGTTTTAACATTTGTAGACTTTGGACAGAATAAAACATAAACTTCTGCATTTGGTAGTTCTGGATTACCTTGTTTTCCTGACACATTAATTTCTTTTCAGAAATGTGAACACAACTTGAGCAAGCCAGAATTTAATCCAACATCTATCAAATTTAAAATCCAGTTGGTTGCTGTGTAAGTGTTTTGGTGTTTTAATCTATTAGTTGTGGGGTTTGGATTTTTTTTTATGTGAATGATCTTGTTTTGCCTTTTTGTATTTTGGTTTTGAATTTAGTTGGATACCATGAAATCTAAGGTAAATCTATAACTCATGTAAAGGTGGAAGGAAAAAACTGACTCCACAAAGGTGTCTTCTGACCTCTACATGTGTGCCAAAACAGACATGCACCCTTTACACACCACTCACACAATAATATTATATAATTAATAAATTTAAAAAATTTTAAACTTCAAAGCAGACATAATGGAGCACACCTGTAATCTCAGCACTTGAGAAGTGAAAGCAGGAGAATCAGGCTACATAGCTTGTTTGAGATCAGCCTAGGCTACAGAGATCTTGTCTCAATCCCATCCTCCCCTACAGAAAAATCACCTATCAAATAAGAAAAATATTTTGAAAGTTATGGGTATTAATATCTAACTTTGAGGTAAGAGAGCCCTTTGTAAGCAAGGCCAGAACTCATTAAAGAAAATTTTAAAACACCTTTGGCAAAACGAAACATGAGTTGTGACGGATGAAATTCGTTGTCCTGACACAGTGGAACAGGATGCGCTGCTTGGCACTTATGACAAAGACTGAATGGCCCTCATTTATAGAATTCCCACCAATTGGAAAAATAAAAATTGAGAGAGGCAGTGAGAATAGGCAGTGGGACAAAGGATTTGAATAGGGAGCTTATATGAGAAATTCCAAATGGCCAAAAGATAATGTGGAAAGATGCTAAGATTTGATAGGAAAAGTTAAAAGAAACTAAGTATAAGTAGCATTCAGTGCTGAAGAGACTGTCAGCTAAGCAGGCGTGAACTGCTAGAATCTTTTTGAAGAATGGTCTGGGAATATCAGGACAAATATCCTAGGTATTTTGGTTTGGTTTGGGTTTTTGTTGCTGTTATATTTTGTTTTTTTGTTATTGTTGTTATTTTTGAGACAGGGTCTCCTTGTAGTCCCAGCTGGCCTGGAACTCACTATGTAGTAGACTGGTTTCAATCTCCCAGAGGCTTGCCTCTGCCTCCTGAGTGCTGGGATTAAAGGCATGCACAACCACGCCGCATGGTTTGAGTTTTTTGGGTCTCACTTAGCCCAGGCTGGCCTCAAATTGACTATGTAGCAGAGGATGATCTTGAACTCCTGAGTGCTGGCATTATAGGTATATATACAACCATTCTGTGCTACATAGACCTTTACCCAGTAATACTAGTTGAAGAATCTACTCTCCAGAAACAAGAGCTTCAATAAATAAAAGATGCATTTGTAAAGATGCATATTATAGCATTTTCATGGAAAAAGCTAGAAGCAATTTCAGTTAACTGGCTAACTGTTAACAAGGAAATTTTTTATTAAATTGATAAATACCTCTATCAATATCAAATATTATGCAACAGTTTAGAAGAAGTCATTGGGAAAGTGTTGGTCTGGTAAGTTAGAAGAATTTAGGAGGGCCAGATATGGGGACTGTCGCTTACTGTATTTGTCTGTTTATTTTCATCATCTTTGAAATTGGAATAATGTTCTTCCTCCTCAAAGTTACTGAAGAGAATCATATAAAGTGATACGCTTGTTTGTTATCATCATGTAACTAAATTAGCATAAAATATGTTTACTTTCCTGGCCCTGGAGAGATGGTTCAGCAGTGAAGAGCACAGGCTGTTCTTGCAGAAGACCTGGGTCCCATTCCCAGCACCCACATGGTGGCTAACAACCATCTGTAATTCCAGTTCTAGGGGCTCTCACACCCTCTTCTGGCCTCTGCAGGCACTGTACAACACGGGCACACTTAGATACAAGCAAAGAAAACACTCATACACCTAAAAATAAATAATAAAAATATGTTCAGTCTCCTAACTACTATTATGTAATAGGTGACTGTTAGGGATGAAAAATGGCACATGTGAATTACAGGGTAAACCATTAAGAAGAATTATATTCAGGGCTGGAGAGATGTCTCAGCGATTAAGAGCACTGGCTACTCTTGCAGAGGACCTGGGTTCAGTTCCCAGGACCCACATGACAGCTAACAACCATCTGTAACTCCAGTTCCAGGGGAATCCAAAGCCCTCTTCTGACCTCTGAGGGCATTGCAGAACATGGGGGCATTTACACACAAGCAGGTAGTACACTCATACACATAAAAATAATAAATAAAATACATTTTTTAAAAGAATTACATTCATGCCGGGCGTAGTGGCGCACTCCTTTAATCCCAGCACTTGAGAGGCAGAGGCAGGCAGATCTCTGTGAGTTCAAGGCTAGCTTGGTCTACATAGTGAGTTCCAGGACAGCTGGGGCTACAAAGAGACCCTGTCTCAAAAAGACCAAAAAAAAAAAAAAAGAATTATGTTCATTAAAGAACTAGGGATATAGCTCAATGGTAGAGCACTTGCCTAGTGTGTGTGAGGCCCTAGTTTCAATACCCAGTACTAGAAAGCGGGGGGAAATGTGCTCATTACAGAAACCCTATATGCTTAGCATCATTTTCTTAAGCTTGCTCTGACAAAAAAACGCTTTTTCTGACACCGTGATAGAATCACCTGGCAGTCTTAATACAGTTGCCCTGGCTGAACCTCGAACTTGCCTAATCCAGACCTGGAATTGGGGGTCAGGAGGGGACACTGAATTTCAGTTAAGTTGCTCAAATAATCATATTGTTCACCATGAAAAATAACTAGTTTAAAGTTAAAATACCTTGTAGTTGCTTCTTAGATTATTTTTCCCCCTTTTAGTGTTTTGAAAGTAGACTTTGTGTTACATTAACATTTGCACAATAATGCCTATGCATGCCTCCTTGCAAGCACTTTTCAGGCCACCTTTCGTACATTAAGGTATTCTTCACAGTAACCTCAATAGATAAATAGCATTATTTTCTTCATATATACAAATAATAATCCAAGTCACAAAGAGGTAACTCCTTGTCCTAGTTTTTAAAAATATTTTATTATTTTTCTTTTATGTGTATGCATGTATTTAGGTGAGTGCACCCATGTTGTGCAGTGTCCTCGGAAGACAGAAGAGGCTGTTGGATCCCCTGGAACTGGAGTTACGGACAGTTGTTAGCTGCCATATGGGTGCTGGGATTCGAACCTGGGTCTTCTGCAAGAACAGTCAGTCAGTGTTCTTAACCACTGAGCCCTCTCTCCAGCCCCCTTGTCCTAGTTTTACAAAGCAGTATCTTGGTCTGTAACTATGAACTGGCATTTGAACCTGGGCAGTTTTGAGTCCAGACCAAGCAAATAAGAATAATATTCTCTTGTGTGATTTAGTCAAAATAGCAGAATGGTCAAGAGCAAGGATGCATAGACTGGGTTTGAACGGTGGCACTGCTACTAACCAGGCCCAGTGTTTTCATTTTTATAATGGGATGGTAGTAGTAGTACCTGTCTCATGCAGCTGCAGTGAAGACTGTGTGTAATGCTTAGAATACTGCCTGGCACAGAGTACTGTGTTTTGTAAGAATGTATTAGTGTTTCACAGTCATATAATATATTATTTACTAAGATTGGATCTTATAACCAACTGCCTTGTAGGATTATAAAAGTAAATTAAAGTCTTCCAAAATGTATATGATAAATTTATAAGAAAAATGTATGCCAATCTATACATAAACATAAGCTTTAAATCCGCTGTATATACATAAGACACTATACTCCTAAAATTTCAGAAAGATCTCATTGCTAGTTTGGTTTCAGATCTTGTCTCTTACTGTGTGATACAATTCTTTAAAATTCATTTTCTCTTACCCAGTAGTTAGCATTATTTGTGTCACTAGCTTGTTTTCTTTTTAGGTAAGTAATGATTTCAAGAGACCCAGTGAACATTAATGCATATTTTTATTTATCAATAGCAATTATATTCCAGAAGTGAGAATCATGTCGATCCCCAACCTTCGCTACATGAAGGTTAGTGCCTTACTTATTGACACAAGAATTGATTAGTTGGTGACCTATGCATGTGTCTATATGGGTGGCTCTCCTTATGATATGGGACATGGTAAAGAAGGTAAAGAAAAAAGAAAGCTTGAAAAGATAAAAGATAATGATGTTTGTTTGGGGATTCTTGTCAACAGCACCTTTGAAGTAGAAGTGTGAGGAACAGGGTGCACATTCTGTAAAGACAGAATAATAGATGGGGAAAAGAAAGGTGATGGTACTAGATACCACAGGCAACCTTCTCGCTTTGCCAATCAGGAGAGGAGATTCTCCACAACTCGTGTATTCATGCATCAGTACCAGGTATCTGAGCCTCTTACATGTACACACACATGCATACACATACACGATGATGCTGCTTGTGAAAACATATCATCCCTATATTTCACCAGTCTCGAAAGTAACAAAGGGGCAATTTTTATGGTTCTGGAAATCTTAGAAGATTTTTATAGTCTTAATGTGTTGTCCCCCCATCCTCTTAGTAATACATCTGGCTAGCCAATGGCTCATATTTTATTTATGAGGGCTTTCTTCTTTTCATACCCTAAATAGCAACCTTAGTGGAATAAGAACTACAGACTTTAAAACATTAGATAATGTACATTTCTCACAATTTCTGGTCTAATAACTGGCCCTTTCTTTGGGATCTCTCCAGCTTCTGCAGTAAAACAGCAACTCCAGATAATACGTACAGGTACTAGGACAGGGTCAGTAGGACCTTAGAGTGAGCGCACTGATATAGAAGTGGAGGGTAGGTGTTGCTGCTCTAGAGCAGTGAGAATGGTTTTGTGAAACACTGTGTATAGCAGCTAAGAATGTAGACCTTACTGGCAGTATGGTGTGTGTCTTAGATGCTTTCTTCTTCTGCAGGAGAGCCAGGTCCTCCTGACTCTTACAAATCCAGTGGAGAACCTCACCCATGTGACTCTGTTTGAGTGTGAGGAAGGTGACCCTGATAACATCAACAGCACTGCTAAGGTGAGGGCATTTGCTTCTCAGACAGAGCCTGATGTTGCCTGCAGTGCTTCATTAGACTTGGCTTGAAAGACTCTACACTGTTATCAGAGTTTCCTGATTCATATCCCAATTTGATTTTATCCCCAAACACATTGCCACTGTCCTGTCAACTCTTGTCATTTCTTACTCGATCGCTGACATTTCCTGCCTTTCCTTACTGTCTTTAGTGTGCTTCACCTCCATTTCAACCCAGTATCTGTGTTGCCACCAGAGTGGCCTTTCTGCAGTTAGCTGCACTGCATGCTGATGATGTGGCATTTGTCTGACTTTAAGATGAAGTCCACATTGTTTGGCACAGCGTCAGAGCTCTTGATGATGACTTCTGTCTGTTCTGCATGACCTTCCTCCAGATCCTCAAATTTAGCATTTTCTAGATGCTGCAATAATAGTTGCAATCCAAACACATCCAGTGGGTATAAACTTTCATTCTGGGCATTTGCATGTTCTTGTTTTTTTTTTTTTTTTTAAGAGGGATAGGGTTGGGGGGTTTTGTTGGGGTTTTTTTTGGGGGGGGGGTGCTTTGTTTTTTGAGACAGAGTCTTCCTATGTAGCCCTAGCTGGCTTGATTGAGGCTGGCCTCAATCGCACAGAGATCCACCTATCTGTCTCCCAAGTGCTAGAACTACTGGTGTACACCACCACACCTGGCCTGTACTGCTCATTTTTACCTAGAAGGCCTCCTAGAGTATACATACCTTTTCAGTTGTTCAGTTTAACATTCTTTCAAGATTCATGTGAAGTGTAGTCTTTTAAAAGCTGCTGTGTCTCTTCTAGATTTCCACTACTTACATAGAGTATAAATAGTAGTAACTGAATATTAAGATGATTTTGACTGAATGAATGAAATGTGGCCTTATAAGACAAAAACTTTCCTCTATAGCTTATATACTACTGATTTCTAATTCAGTATGATATAAGAATCTATAGAAGGAATGCCTGTATCTTCAGCTAATGTTTAAATAATACCCTAAGAATTTCCTTATCCCCTCTTTCTTTTTTTCTTCTGGTTTTTAATGTTTTCACTCACTAGAGTTACCTCCAAAGAAAGAGAACACTCCCTTATACCAGTTATACTGGTAAAGACATTATAAATAAGTACTGAGTGTGTATACCACCTTATATGTCATCTTACTCTCTATACTACCCCTGTTCCATTTGTATCTACAGTTAGAACTATGGCTGAGGTTTCTCTTGGTCTCTGAGATGACAAAGGTCTAGTTGCAACATAAGAATACTAAACTATGTTCCATAAGCATAAATGTACACTGTCCAGTGTCAGGAAATACTGTGTAGGAGGAACTATTGTGTCTCTTAAGAAAATGGCTGACTTTCTATCACAACAGAGGAAGTCACAGATGGAAAGAAAACCAAAGTGGATTTATGTAAGAACATGAGGGGTTTTTTTAAGCTTTGTATGCTGTTTTATTTTGAGTTTTCCTGCTTGAAGATCACTTACTGGCAATTTAAGGAAATAATGAAGCAACTGTTCAGTTCCAAGAATTCCTCAATAAAACGAACTCTAGATTTTTAAGGGGTGTGAGCTACTGATAATAAATAGAAAAATAAAACCTTTTACAAGGAGAAATTGTGTTTGGCTAATCTGTGTTTGGCTAATTTATGTGTTCTCTTCTGCATACTGTAACTAAAATGACATCTCCAAAGAAAATGGTGAGTTTCAAGTATGTTAGGAATTATTTATTTTAATTATTTAATTTTATGTGTATGTGTGTTTTGTCTGCATGTATGTAAGTGCACCACTTGTGTGCAGTGCCTGTAGAGGCCATAAGAGGTGGTCGGGTCCCCTGGAACTGGAGTTAAGGATGGTTATCAGCCACTATGTGGGTGCTGGGAATTGAACCCGGGTCCTCTGCAAGAGCAGCCAGGGGTCTTAACAACTGAGCTATCTCTCCAGTCCCATTAGGAATTATTTTTAAAATACTACAGCAAACACCTATGCACTCCCTTCTGAAATAACATGAAAATATAAAACAAAAGAAAGACTCAATTGCAGCACTGTGCACTCTCCTTGCTAAATTCCTCTTTGTAACCTGTATTAATTATTGTTCTTGTTGCTACAGCAAAATAACTGACAAAAAAAAAATCTTGAAAAATCACCTTGAGGAAAAATCTTAAGTGAGTTTATTTTGGCTCACCATTCAAAGATAAAGTTCATCTTGGTGGGGAAGTCATATGCCAGGCATTTGAGACAGCACATTGCATCTGTAGCCAGGTAGCAGAGAGACGAACACTAGTGCTACTCAACTCACTGCCTCCTTTTTATTCAGTTCAGGGCCTTTCCACATGGAATAGTGCCACCTTAATTAGGGTAGGTCTTCCCACTTTAATTAACCCAATTGAGAAATTCCCTTATAGACATACAGAGGAATCTGTTAGGTGAGTCTAGGTCCTGTCAGGTTGGTAGTATTCAACATCACACAGCCCTGTGAAGTAAGTGCTCACTTGACTTGGTCATTCCTGTAAGTTTCTTCATTCTTATATTTGGATTAAAAATGCCTGGGTTCAGGGCTGGAGAGATGACTCAGCTGTTAAGAGAACTGGTTGTTCTTGAAAAGGACCTGGGTTCAGTTTCTAGCACTCACATAGCAGCTAACATCCATCTTTAACTGCAATTTCAGAAGATTCAGTGCCCTCTTCTGGCCACCTCAGGCACGAGGCATGCATTTACATACATGCGTCAAAATACTCATAAAATAAAATAAATGAAATCACACACACACACACATGTAGTCAAAATACTCATAAAATAAATGAAATCATACACACACACACACACATAAAAGAAATGTTTGAGTTCCCAGTGCTTTAAAAACTGTGTATGTAGTATGTGTCTTGAAACCTGCTACTCACCTGTCTAGATCAACGCAACACTGACCATGTTCTGTTGAGCAAATGTCCTGTCACAGCTAACCCTTTCTGAAGCAGCCCTGTCTTTGGCTTTCCAGGTGGTGGTGCCTCCCAAAGAGCTCATTTTAGCTGGCAAGGATGCAGCAGCAGAGTATGATGAGTTGGCAGAACCCCAGGACTTTCAGGATGATCCTGAGTAAGTGACCTTTTGTGATCCTCAGACCACACACAGATGGCTGATCCAGGATGCCTGTGTTAGTTCCTTTTGCATCACTGTGACCAGATACCTGACAGGAACAACTTAAGGAGAAAACATTTATTTTGATTCCAGTTTTCAGAGGGATTTTAGTCCATCCTGGCAGTGGAGGTATGAGGGTGGGAGGCTTCACCTATGCCTGACAACCTGAGTTTGATCCTCAGATTCCACAGCAAAAGGAGGACTGGATCTTGAAATTGTTCACCCACCTCCACATGTGCTATGATGAACACACCCACTCATCCACACACACCACCCCCCAATAATAAATATTTAAAAGAATCCAGGCAAGGTGATGCATGCCTTTAATCCTAGCACTCAGGAGGCAGATCTCTGAGATCCGCCTGCCTCTGCCTCCTGAGTGCTGGGACTAAAGGCGTGCATTACCACGCCCGGCCAAGACATGTATATTTGTAACAACTTAATGCAACCATTAAATGGGACCATACACGGTATGTCTCATTTGTGTTGCTTAAAAAAGTAAGAATATAAGCTCATAGAAAAATATGTCATAGGCTAAGAACCAGAAGTTTATCTCTTTGCTGTAGAGAAAATTAAAATATGGTCATAGAAAATTGAAGTGGAAAAAACTTGAATTTTCTATGACTATGAGAGAGAGAAAGGAAAGGAGGGAGGGAGGGAGAGGAAAGGATAAGACAAATAGCAGGCCAGGCATGAAGGCATATTTGGAAGGTGAAGGTAGAAGGACTGTAAGTCTGAAGCCAGTCCTAGCTCTAAAGAAAAAAATATAAATAGATTAGTATTTTCTAGAGAACTTCACTGTTGGTAAGCAAGATGGTGTGGTCATAGCAGAGATTTCCCATTGTGCCATAAAATGACTGTGAGACTTGGTGATTTCATTGACTTATGATCTGCCTAATGTTGTGCTTATCTTTCCATAGCATTATAGCCTTCAGAAAAGCCAACAAAGTAGGCATTTTCATCAAGGTCACCCCACAACGTGAGGAGGGTGAAGTGACCGTGAGCTTCAAGATGAAACATGATTTTAAAAACCTGGCCACCCCCATTCGCCCTATTGAAGAAAATGATCAGAGCGCAGAAGTCATCTGGCTCACCCAGCATGTGGAACTCAACTTCGGCTCACTTGTTCCTTAAAAAAGTTCCCCTGGTGGACAGATCCCACTTGTGGTAACATAGTTACACAACTCTGTTACAATGTGGAAGCTGCTGCTTCATTAGGCTGTGTTTATAAAGATGTACCCACCACTACTGAATCCTGTTCCTAGGCGTGGAGCATACGCCAGGATTAAGAGCATGGGGTAACTGCTGCTTCCCTGGCTCTCTGTTGACACCAGTTAAGTCTGTGTCTCCTTCACTGAGCCCTGCATGTTGATTAACAACATAGCTCCATCCTAGTAAAGGGGATGGCTGTTCCTGGGAGTGGCATTAGAGTTACCATCTGAGAAACACGGCCATGTATCTCCCAATTGGATTTCTCAAAGGATCACAATCTGACAGACCAAAAAATAAAAGGTAATCCAGAAGTACACCTTGCTGTTAGTGCTCCAGCATTGGTCTCAAGGTTCTGACTGCTTCCTGCATCCCATTAAGGGTAACATGCCGGTCTAAAGCAGAATCCTTTCATGTCCCATGGCTCTCATTTGCCATTGATTTCCATTTGACAGAAAAGTAGGATTGTCACAGAGTCTTTAGTTTTGTGTTGACAGATAAAACATGAGATTTTCTTAAGGCATTCTCCTAAAGGAATATTTATTAGTTGCTTTAAAATTTTTCTCATTAGTATATGGGACTTTTAAGAATTTGAGAAGCCAGCAATTATATATCACGAAATTCCGTATTGCCACAGTATCTAGGGTCTACTGTTGCTACCGGGAGACAGCTGTATAGTTCACTTCCTGCCCTGCCCTGCTCTGCTCTGTTCTTTAATACAAGGACTTGTTCTCGTCTTGGGGATTTTAGAAAGAGACCAAAGACAGGCTCACTTCTGTAGTGCAGAAAACATTTTAAAGTTTAGATTTTTAGTATGATCTGAACTAATGTTCTTTTCACTGATTTGAAGGAGAAATTAACTAGTATAATCTCTTGAATCCAAACTGGATGTTAAAGAAAAGAACTTTTCCCTTACTGGGGAATATGACTTGTCACATGATGAGTCAAAGGAGGCCATTTTGACTGTAAACCATAGTGGCTCAGCAACTAGCCCAGAAAGCTGGCTTGACAGCAGACATGCTATTTTTGCTTCGATTCTAGAGCTGAGTTGCTAACCTTAATTTCTGTAAGGTTTTCTAAAACAGGACAAAGCAGACCATTAGCTGTACCACTTTTCCTTAAAGTACTCCTAGAAAGTGGCCAACAGGCTTTGGAAGGAAATTCTTTTTGCAAACATGGCATTGTTTTTTAACATTTAGTCCCTAGTTTAAAAAGAAATGGATATAATCTAGACTAGATAGGAAGTGGTCTTTGTCAGTTCCCCTTTAAAGATGAAACTATTTAGGAAGCTACTGAAAGACACTAAGTTACATTTTAAGGTCCATTCATTTTATGGGCCAATTTTATGAAGCAATATTCACACAGTAATCTGTATGCCACAGTATAAGAATAAACTACTGATTTCTAACATTATGGTAATAGTAACTAATGTTTAGCCTCTTAGAAGTTGGGGCAGGGAAATGGATAATTACAAGTTGCAAACTACAGAAAGTTTAATTTTATGCAACCCCACAAAGTATCAAGTGAAACTACTGCTCACCATTTGTCAGTGGAGGAAAGGGGCATCAAGGTACAGAACAATTTCATATGTCTACACATATGAACTGTGTAGACAAGTACAGTTCCATGTCTGTATGCCTTTATGGCATGTAACTGATACTAGTAATCTCCCAAAAATAATAATGTTGAAATAATGGATCTCATCGCTCCTAGGTGATACAGAAACACAGAGACACCTTTGATCATTAATTTTTTTTTTTCTGTTATTACAGAATAACAGAGCCACTAGTTTAATGTTTCCTCAAGATAGGTTTTAGTGCAAGCAGGTATTGTGTATGTTGGTAGAAAAGGTTCAACACCTGTGCTGGTGAATGAGGAATTGTATCTGTTGCCCTTTTTGTATTAGATCAGGCACAAAGTTTTTAATAGTAGTGTGCACCACGACAGGAGAGTTAGATGTCCTTAGAACTTGAAACTACAATTTTGAGAACTTCAGGCTAAGTTAATTTGGGTTTGTGAACTGATATGCACACCAACATTTTGTTTCAGGTATATAGTCTAGGCATACTGAGCTAAATGCCATGTGTCTTTGTAAGAAGAAACCTCTTTGGTCCTTTTGGGAAGGAGAGGCAGGCTTGATTTATGAATAACAGGTTACTGTTTTGCCTTATTGCTTAATGTAGTGAAATAAAGCAGACAAAGCTTGAGTGTGTCTTGATTTCATAAATACTGGGTGGAAACAGCATGACTCAGAGTTGCTAAGCAAGTTGGTAAGTCAGGCTCCTTTCCTTCCCTTCCATTTCAGGGATTTTTTTTTTTTTTTTTTTTTTTTTTTAGATTTATTTATGTGTTGATGTATGTATGGGCCCATGTATGTGGGTGCCTATGGAAGCCAGAAGAGAGCATTGTATATCTCTGAGATGGAGTTACAGGTGGTTGTGAGCCACCTGGCATGGGTGCTAGGACACAAACCCCTGTCCTCTATGAGAGCAGCAAGTACTTTTAACTGCTGAGCCATGCCTCCAACCCCTCCTTTCCATTTCTTTACATGAAATAACCTGGTAAGAGTAGTTCACTGTTGTGACCTGAGAGATGTAAGATAAAATAAACCATTTCCTCCCTAAGTTGGTTTTGGCCAGTGTTTTTATCACAGCAATAGAAAGCATATTAGAACGGAAGTGCTCCACACGTGCTCAGCAAATGGAAGGTACTGTGGCCTGTTTGAAACTCCAGGTTCTCCTCAGATAACCTCTATTAGCATCCCTCTATAAGAATTAAGAGCTGGAAGCTGGGCGTGGTGGCGCACACCTTTAATCCCAGCACTCAGGAGGCAGAGGCAGGCTATCTCTGTGAGTTCAAGGCCAGCCTGGTCTACTTAGTTCCAGGCCAGCTGGGGCTACAGAGAGAGCTGGAACAAGCACCCATATCTTAAGCTTTCTTGAATTGGATCCAGATAAGGTCTTCCTTCTCTCCTGTGGTGAACTGTTGGTTCCCATCAAAAGCCAGCCCCACCTATCACTATTCAAGGGTATTACTTCAGCAGCTCCCCCATAGCTACACCCTTTCCAGCAGCAGTGCATCTGAGTTCTACATGACCTGAAGCCCTCCCCTGACTTCTGCCCCAAGTCCGTTGCCACCTCCCCCTGGCAACACTTACCTCCCTGATGTTCCTGAGTCACTTTAAGTGGGCTCCCATTCAGGCCCTTTGCACTGGCCACTCTGCTTAGCTCTCCCAGAGCTACTCATGGCTCACACCCTCACCACGGGCCTTTGCTCAAATGTTGCCATCATGTGGTTTCTGTGACTCTATTTAATGCCCACTACCCCTAAACTATTCCCTAACTCCCCTCTTGCTCCATTCAGTAACATACTGTACACTGTTTTCTCCCTCAGCATTCTAGAACCATTAGGATAGGGCTTAATTTTAAACTTACAAAGCCTACAACAAAGTTTGACAAATAGTAGCACCCCTGTCTTTGCTGAGTAATTTTTTCCTTTGTGGAGCTGCTGATGTTTTATTTATTTTGAGGCAGGGTCTCCCTGTAGCCCCAGCTGGCCTAGAACTCTCCACGTAGACCAGGCTAGCCTCAAACTCAGATCCCCTGCCTCTCTGCCCTCCAAGAGCTGGGATTAAAGGTGTGTGACACCACACCCGGCTTTTTTTGAATAACTTTTTTGTTTGTACAAGTGTTTTCATGTCCAGTATGTTTACTGGGGGGAGGGGAGGTGCCTGCGAAGCCCAGAGGATAGCCCAAGACCGAGCCACCATGTGGGTGCTGGGAGATGAACCCTGGTCCTCTGGAAGAACAGCAAGTGCTCTTAGTCCCTTGAGCCACCTCTCCAGCCTCCCCCCCCCCAGCTTTTAAATCTACTGAAAAGTACACCAACTTCCCATATCCCCACCCCCCTGTATGTACAGCCTCCCCCACTATCAACACAGAGCACCACAGTATTACATTCTGATGAACAAATTATTCTCCACAGTTGCATTTTGTGTTTGGACAAAGATGCGTAGCATGTATCTGCTACTGTAGTAACATATAGAGTAGTTTTCACTTCCTAAAAAGCCTCTGCACTACTGCTCATCACACCCCAGACTCTAGCAACCACTAGCATTTACCACCTCTACAATTTTGCCTCTTGCAGAATATCATATTTGGAATCAGCACAGAACATTCTCAAACTGATTTCCTTCACTTGGTAAAATTATTTAGAGGCTTTTTTTTTTTTTTTTTTTTTTTTGTGGGGCTGGAGAGATGGCTCAGTGGTTAAGAGCACTGGCTTCTCTTCCAGAGGACCCACATGGCAGCTAACAACCATCTGTAACTCCAGTTCCAGGGGATCTGACACCTGGTCTCTGGGCATATATGTGGTGCACTTACATACATCCAGGCAAAAACACTCATACATAAAAATAAATTTTCAAAAGGCTTTTTGTTGCTTGATAGGGTCTTGCTGTGTAGTGTTAACTGGACTGAAACTCACTCTGTAGACCAGGGTGGCTTTGGAATCAGATGCGCCTGCCTCTTTCTCCCGATAGCTAGAATTAAAGGTATGCACCGTCGTGCTTGGTTTGTTGTGATGTCATGGCCCTTTAATCGCTCATTTCTTTTGAGTGGTTGTTGGTCTTTCAGAATAAAAGAAATACATACTATTCCTTTTTTTTTTGCCAAATATTTTGTGCTTTCTTCTGGTGCCTTTACCTAGAATATTCCCCCTCTCTACTCTGTCAGATTTACTTCTCTGCTCCCATCTCAATGTCGTCTTAATCCACAATACTACACCTTTCCATCATTTGATTGTACATAGCTCCTTTAATGGACTGCAGATTCCAGGCCTGTTGGTCATCTGTTTCTCCTACACCACACTCAAAGAGTAGCCTAGAGCAAACTCCAAAACTCAGACCGAAGTTGCTTGCTGAAGCTCAATTCAGCCATGTACCATGAAAGATATTTTCAGTAAACCCAGAGTCCAAGAGTGCAGCAGCCATGTCATGCTTGAAAGTCAGCATTCTACACTTCCTTTCCTCCTGAAGCTTACATTATTTCTGCCTTACGTGCCTTTTTAAGGCTACATATAAGCATGTGATATTAATTTTCCATTTGCAAAAGTAATAGTAATATTTCTTAGATTTAATTAAAATGGCTTGACTTGGGGCTGGAGAGACGATTTACAGGTTAAGATCACTTGCTGTTCTTCCAGAGGACCAGGGTTCAACTCCCAGCACCTACATGGCAGCTTTGGGTCTGTTGCCCTCCTACAGCATTTGTGGCAGTACACACATACTTTTTTTAAAAAGCTGACTACAGAAGCTTTTACTATGATGTAGGTATGGAGTAAAGAGTGTTACCCTTGCCGTGTGTGGTGGTGCACGCCTTTAATCCCTCTCGAGAGGAAGAGGCAGGCAGATCGCTGTGAGTTCAAGGCCAGCCTGGTCTACACAGTGAGTTCTGAGCCAGCTGGGGCTACAGGGAGACCCTGTCTCAAAAGACCAAAAAAAAAACAAAAAAAAACCAAAAGTGTCACCCTACTCAGAACAACAGATGACAGAAGCCTATGTCCTTGGATCAGAGAGCTGATGTAAATGGGCAACTGGACAGTCTGAATTCTGAGAAAGGCCATATTCCTCTGAGACAGGACATGCAGAGTGTTTCACCTGTAGCAGATATAGGAAGGAGTGTTGCTCATTATCTAAGTAGGTAAGAGGAATTCAGCTGAAACTAAAGAATTGGTAATGGCCAAATAAGAGCTAACATGATAGTATGAAATCTTAGAAGCCCAAGACTGAAGGGAGCTAGCTTAAGTGCACTCACAACCTCACTCTAAAACCTCCAGGCTGGTTGGTTTGGGGGAATGCAGCAGGCATGCTGTGGGAGAGGCATAAAACCTTGCCTTGTCATAAGGGAAAAAAGGCTTGAGCCGCCAAGAAAAGAACAGAAAATTTTGTCCCCTAGATAAAGGCCTATTGCTGCTGAGGCAGTCTTGTCTTGGCCCTGGGAAAGATAAGATTCAGTTCTGAGACAACTCTAATACCCTCTGTCTACCACTGTAGGAAAAGACAGAAACTTTCTCCTGTCAAAAGTTTAGCTGCTATAGGAAAGGAGACAATACAGGTTCAAAATGAATAAGTTAAAATAAGAAAATGTAGCCTGGTGCCAGATTGTACCAAGGTGGAAGCTAAGTATAGATGTCCTGACCCCTGAAGGAACTGTGTCTTGCATCTTTACTAGCCTTGGACTGAATACTTTGATATTTTTAATATGTATTTTTTCACAAGGGAGAAATGTCTATCTCATTTGATAGTACAAAATAAAGTTTTTGTTATCTTTTTAACTTATAGGGGGTGAGAACAGTGGGATGAACAGTATATACTCAGAAACTGTTCACTGAACTGAAAATTTAATTGAGAAAAAGAGGAAAGAATGCTGAGAGAGGAACCATTCTTAAGACCAGGCACGCTAAGCCTGCCAAACAAACACTAAAGTGAAACAATCTCAACAGAGACTGAGAACTCCTTCATCCCTGCACTACCAGCCTAGCAGGCAGCTAGCAAAAAGCATTACTGGAGGCTGGACAAAGGCACAAAAAAAAATCTCTACTGTGCAGATGTGCAGGACAACTATATGCTTAAGGATGAAGCATGAACATTTGAGAAACCTAAAGCACAAAACAATGTTAGAGGATGGGAAATCCACAATGCACAGAAGAGACCATCTCAGCAGCAAAATCCAGACCCAGCTCAGTTCACTAGGCTGTTCAAACACCACACAATGGGGCTCATCAGGGTGTAACCCCATCTTAAGTCCAGGAGCATCTGTATAGGAACGATATAAATCAGTCATGCTGTAGGCTGAATGTGGATAAGTGCATTGCCTACAAGCACAACAAAATTTGGGATGATGGACTTATTCTATATTTGTGGTGAATGTAAAGAACTCACAATGATACAAGAAAATCTTTACTGTTTATACATATATTTAAGTAACTTAAACCTATTAGGCAATTTGATGACAGGTTAGGTCAAATATTGCTCAGCCTGGTGGCACAGAACTGTAATCCCAGCTACTTGAGAGGCTAAGGCAGAAAGATTGCATATTCAGGGCCTGCCTGGGCTACAGTTCAAGACCAGTGGGCAACTTAGTGAGACCCTGCCTCAAGATAAAGAGAAATATAAAATATAAAAAGGGCTCAGTGTAAGCCAGGCGTGGTGGCGCACGCCTTTAATCCCAGCACGCGGGAGGCAGAGAGAGGTGGATCTCTGAGTTCAAGGCCAGCCTGGTCTACGTAGTGAGTTCCAGGACAGCTGAGGCTACAGGGAGACCCTGTCTCAAAAAGACCAAAAAAAAAAAGGCTTAGTGTTTGGGTACTTGCCTAGTATGTGGGGAATCCCTGAGTTCAATTCCCAGTTCTGTGCACCCACACACAAAGAAAATAAGTGGTATTAGAATAAAGTTTATAAATATTGGTAGAACGATGGCTGGAGAGACAGCTCAGGCGTTAAGAGTACTAGTTGTTCTTGTGAAGACCCAGATTAAGTTTCCAGCACTCACATGGCCACTAACCACAGTTCTAGGGGATCAGATGCTCTCTTCTGGCCTCCAGGAGCATTGTGCATATGTGGTGCGTTTACATGCAGGCAAAACACTCATACACAAAATTTTAAAATTAATAAATTTTAAAATATTGGTAGAATGATTAGGAGTTGTTCTAAAAATGCAAAAGCTATGAATTGATCTACAACTGTGTAGATCAGGCTGGCTTTGAACTCACAGAAATCCGCCTGGGATTAAAAGCGAGCGCCACCACGCCCCACCTACATGATCCTTTTCATGTCAGAAGCTGGATTTCTGGCTTCACAATTTTTCAGCTCCACAATCCAGATCAAGTTACTCTTTCTAATCCTCAATTTCCTCTTCTGTAAAAGAGGGATTAACATACTTGCCCAAATTGTGGGGTAGCAAGATACAGGATACCTGCTAGCTAAATGTAAACTTCAGAAAATGAATCGCCTTCTCGTATAAAGAATGCTCTAAACATATTTATACTGAAGTGGTTCGTTATCTACCTGCAGTTCAACTTAGCCAAATCTGGCAGCCCTGCAGAGGGGTTACAGTGAGCTGGAGACACAGGAAGGCCAGACGTCAGCCAGAGGTGGTGTAGCTGACAGTGTTTGGACCCCAGTCTCCGCCAGTCGTTCGTTACTTATCCGTTATTCTTCCGGCCGGCTTGTATGTAAACCGTCCTTCCCGAGGCTTTGTCTCAGGTAGACATCGACTGGAAGGGGGCCTGCGGGGAGGACAGGACACCCGAGCTCCAGCAGTTAACCTCTGCAACCCAAGGCGGGCGGCGCCAGCCGCGAGGCCCCGCCCCCTGAGCGGCGCTCGGCGGAGGAATTAGACGTAGAGGGGCGCCAGCCTCGGGGCCTGACGGGATTGTGGCGGTCCAGTTCGCCGAATCGGAAGTCGGCCTGCCTCGGGACTCTCGACATGGCGACCTCACTGGGTTCCAACACCTACAACAGGCAGAACTGGGAGGACGCGGTGAGTGCGCGCCGAAGGAGCCGCGAGCAGCGGCGAGGCGGGACCCGTGCGGGCGGCCCAGGCCCGATGCGGGCAGGAGACCGCGCTGCGGCCTAGCTCGGCTGCCCCCGCCGGCCGGAGCAGCTCTCCTGAGGCATAGCCAGGGTTCCGGAACCAGCCCCTTCCCTTCCCGGCCCCTTCCACCCTTTTCCAGTGCTTGCTCTTTTTTCCTCCCGTCACCTGCCGGAAGTGCAGACAGCGCCCCCTCCGCCCCCTGGCCCTTGCAGGACCTGGGTTCCTGCTGCCCTTGCTCCCGCACCCCTCTCCGTCCTGGAGAGAGGCTGGGGTTCTGGTCTTTGGGGCTTGTTTTTCATCCAGATTTCTCGTTTTCTCCAGGACTTCCCTATTCTCTGCCAGACGTGTCTTGGAGAAAACCCTTATATACGAATGGTAAGTGCTTACCCCAGAAGAGGGGCGTTATTTTTCAGGACCTGTCGATACTGTCCTCTTAGCCGTCAGAAGAAATGATGCTCATTTCCTAACCCAAAGCACAGGACAGCATTCCAAGTACTGCCATGCTTTCTTCTTCACTTAGAAACTCAACAATAATCCTGTAATATAGGAGCCATAATGTAACATCTAATACTTGTTGGACATTTACCCAGAAAGTAGGGCTGTTGACAAAAGGAGTTTATATCTTTTCATATGGCACTAGTTCTGGGCTCAGTTGTGTGCCTTTCAGACACTACACCTTGAAGTCTCTTTAAGATACCTTCTATCCTTAAAAATAAGAGTAAAATAGCAGCAGTCCAGAATGATTAACTCAGGGTTGACTGGTTTAATCAGCCTCAGAAATGCCGATATGTTGATATGTTCATTGTGCTTGAATGGTTTATGAGAACAGAATGTTTGATATATACAAGGCATCAGTACAGACTGAGTCTAGAGCAAGTACCTTCTGAGCAACTTTGTAAAAAGGAACTGGCCATGGCTTCATCTTCCCTGATTAGGGAACTGTGGAAACCATTAGGAATTTCATTTTTCACATCAAAAGAATTTAATAGTCATCCTTTCAGAGTTAACATCATGTAGGGAACATGTAAAAGTATGTATCTGATATATTACCAGTGATCAAATCACATGCCTGCTTTTTAAAAATTTATTTTTATGTGTATGAGTGTTTTACCTGAATGTATGAATGTATGTAAGTGCACCCTTGTGCAGTATCTGCAGAGGTCAGAAGAGAGTGTAAGATCCCCTGGAACTGGAGTTACAATTATTAGCCATCGTTTGGGTATTGGGATCTCTGCACCCAGTGCTCTTAACCACTGAGCCATCTGTCTAGCCCCGCATGCCCACATTTTAATGGTAAATCATAGTTCTTACATTAATTTTTTTCATCGATAGTCATAATTGACTGAGATTAAAAAAAAAAAAATTCCCAAACCACATAGATTTCATTTCTTCCCCATCCTCCTACAACTCGGTGACCTAGAGAGCTCTAGTGACAAAGGCACTAACTGAATATCCATGGTAGACGTTTTGGAAGCCCTTTCCAGCCTCAGGTACTGCCGTCTCCTGTCTTGGTTTTCTGAATCTCAGTCATCGACTTGGTAGCTAACCCCAGCCGGCTATGATGTCAGTGAACCAGGTGGTTGCATTGAAATTTAAACCAGATTCCCTCAAAGAGTAGTCAAAAGGAAAAGTGTGGAAATTGGAAGTTTTTGCCTGGAAAACAGAGTAGGTCTTGAAATAGCTCTGTCACCACCTAGGACAGATTTCTTTTATAAATCTTCTTTCATCATTATTGTTACTTTTTTTGGGGGGTCGGGGAGGTTAGCATACAAAGTAAGGGATTTCTTTTTGGCATTCTCATACATGTTTCTACTTTGTTTTCAATTGCTCCCTCCTCTACTGCCCTTCCTGCTCAGTGCTCCCTTCTGGCTAGTTCTCTTCACCCAGTTAGTCCATCTTTCTGCTTTCACATGAATTTTATTACCTTCTCCTTTCCCCCTCCTTTAAGATCTCTTCCTTCCCACTCATCCCCTTTCTAGTTTCATGAGTTACAAACACACATATATATTTTTCTAAATCTAGGTTCCACATGTAACAAGTTGACAATTAAATCTAACCATCACAGTGTTCCTTATAGCACCCCTAGAAGAACGATAATGTAGGTTTTAGCTTGATTCTTTACAGTGTCAGGGATCTCAAAATGCAGGGAATAGATATGAGTTTTTTTCTCCTGTAACTCCAGTTCTTTTCTATTTTAGACCAAAGAAAAGTATGGAAAAGAATGCAAAGTAAGTATGTCTATTAAGAGATAATTATTTCTTTTCCTTTATCCCCTTTTTTTCCCTTTTTCTTTTTCCTCCCAAATTGGCTTTCAGCTTACTGAGTTTTTGAGGTCCTTCAATAAAAGGTAGTGCTGCACAGCTTTTATATATCATTGATGTATTCACTGACTGGTAACTAGCATGGGAGATAGAAAAGGACCCTTTTAAGGTAAAGATACATAAACAGGTGTCTGTGAAACGGCATTGAACACCCTGTTTGTGTACTGTTAGGTGACTGTGACATTTCAGCTGAGGAGGAGGGTCATAGCTGTCACAATATTCTAAAGAACTACACAGTATTCCCTGCTTCCCTTTCTCCCTTCCCCAACAAAAAGATAAAAGGATCAGATTATTAATGTTGTTTACTTGTAGGGTGGTGTTGTTTACTTTGAGGCCTTTGACTTTCTGAATATTTTATTTCTGTACTATGCAAGTTATTTTTTTAACTAGTAGGAAAGAAAGTAAATTGGATTGAGAGTCAGATGGCATATGGACTAGGTGATTGGTAAGGTCCCTTCCAAATCCTAGACTAAGGGATTCTTTCTTCAGCTTCCTCATATTTTATTCAGTCTGACTTGGATCGAGTATAGGTCAGGACTGTTAACACTCTGGCTCTTACTTTGTGTTCAGATCTGTGCCAGGCCGTTCACAGTGTTTCGCTGGTGCCCTGGGGTCCGAATGCGCTTCAAGAAGACTGAAGTGTGTCAAACCTGCAGTAAATTGAAGAATGTTTGTCAGACCTGCCTGTTAGACCTAGAGTATGGTATGTTTGCCATGTCTACTAGATGTGAAAGTGTATGAGTACCCTGAACAACAAACCAGTCTATTCTCTCCCACTTCTTTCCTGTCTCTGCTGCTGATGCCGCTTAAGAATGTCTACTTTGATCCACTTTTCCCAGGAAGAAAATCATAAGTAGGCTGCTCCTGAGCAGTAGTAGGAACTGAAGAAGCAATTGGGAAAAAGTCAGAACTGGTCTACACCTCTATTTCTGTAGCCCAGTTGAGGTAAAAAGCACCAACCCTCTGCTAGGTCATTTCTTTGCTGGAGTTTTTTCTTGATCCAAAGCTTTTTCACAATCCCAACCAGAGCTCCTGGACTAATTCTGTTTTAGACTTTTGTCTCAGCTCTAGTCTTAGGACTAAGCATCACCACTGTCTCAGAACAGCTGCTGCTTATAGGTGACTTCCTTTTGAAAAATACAACTTACCAACATTCTAATATAGAGTCAGGTGTAGTGGCACACGCCTTTAATCTCAGCACTCGGGAGGCAGAGGCAGGTGGATCTCTGTGAATTCAAGGCCAGCCTGGTCTACATAGTGAGTTCTAGGCCAGCTGAGGCTACAAGGAAGATCCTGTCTCAAAAAGACCCCCCAAAAAGAATTTCTAATATATAAGTGTACATATGCTTGTACACACACACAAACTAGCATATGCATGTTAAGTTCAAAAAAGTTACTCTAAAGCTGAGTATGATGGCACATACCTTTAATACCAGCACTCAGGAGGCTGAGGCAGGCAGATTTTTGTGAGATCTAGGCCAGCCTGGTGTACATAGTTCCAGGAAGGCTGAGACTACAGGAAGACCCTGTCTCAAAAACCAAAAACAATTAATACTAGTCACTTTTTGCCACATGTTATTTAATATTGTTTATATATTTGTTTTTACAAAATAGAATTCTGGCCTGGAATAAATGACCCTTAGCATAACTGTGACTGTTCATAGAATCTTTAAGACCAATCTGAAAATAAACCATTGTAAATAAATTGTATTGAAACTAAATACATGATTAATTTGTCTAGCCATGGCCTAAGTTTATTCTTTTTTAGAAGTTTTTGGAAACATTCACTTAACCAAATGTCATGGCAGCACAGGAATTGGGACAGTTTCTTAGGATGCTGTATAGCCTGATGGTGCAAAACGGTTCAAATAAAAATGCAGTAAAATGTCTAGCACCAAGTAGGAAGAGACGGGAAGGGTGATGTTGGATTCTTTGTGCATTTAAATTTAAAATACAACTGATGTTTTGTCCTGAATTCCTTTATACCAGGCCTGCCCATCCAGGTTCGTGATGCAGGATTGTCATTTAAAGATGACATGCCAAAATCTGATGTCAACAAAGAGTACTACACGCAGAATATGGAGAGAGAAGTATGCTGCCACTTCCTTCTTTGATGATTTATTTTATTATCTTAATGTGTGTGGACCTGAGTCTATGTCTTTATACCAGGTTTATGCCTGGTGCTAGAAGACATCAGAAAACAGTGTCAGACCCTTGGAACTGAAGTTAAAGGGGGTTGTGAGCTACCTGATCTTGGTGCTAGGAACTGAACTCTTCCTCTGCAAAAGTAGCAAATGCTCTTAACTGCTGAGCCATCTCATCAGTCCCACTGTCACTTTCTTGATGTCATTGTTTGTTTGGGATGACAGGTTATGTGTGTGATGCTGGGAATTAAGCCCAGGTCTTTGTGGTGGATGGAGTTTTGTATTTGATAAAGTCTTAATGAATTGACAGTCTATAAATTTATCATTCCCATGCAGATTTCTAACTCTGATGGAACACGACCAGTTGGCATGCTGGGGAAAGCTACATCCACCAGTGACATGTTGCTCAAACTGGCCCGGACCACACCTTACTACAAAAGGAATCGGCCCCACATTTGCTCCTTCTGGGTGAAAGGAGAGTGTAAGAGAGGAGAGGAGTGTCCGTACAGGCAAGAGCTGAGCCTTACTTTCTGCACTTGCTTTCAGACAGTTAGTGGGAGATGCTGAAAACATTTGTGCTTTAAAGTCTCAAGCCCATACAACTAATGCAGAGTATCTCATGTGATAGAGCTACTAAGATTAGAAGAACCTGATTAAATTATACTTTGTACTTTTTAGGAAACTAAATTGCTAAACCTCTCAGTGGAGGTGCTGACCTTGAGGTTTCTGTTAAGGATAATTTAATGTTGTCATATAAGTGACTGACTATCAACGTATAGTTGAAGTCAAAACAAGACCAGACTTGTAAAGCTACTTATGTTTCAATCAAGAATGCCAAGCATCTGAATTAAGTATTCTTAACTTGGGATTTGTTATCTGTAGCCCTTCCCCCAAATATATGCCCCCTTTCTGGAGTGAAGTCCATAGCTTTAATCAGATTTTCTTGTATATTAAATAGCATTTTTAAGTGGACTATTTAGAAGACTAGAGAAGTCTCTGTGTGGTACAGTGATCCCCTGGTATTTGCTCTGTTTGATAATGGTATTTTGGTATGAACATGGTTTCAAGTTTGAAAGGCATTTGAGGGACTTAACATGTAGCTATCGTAGAGTGGTACACTTTTTCCCTTTGTTTTACCTTTATGCATTATTCTTTTGTAATTCATAGACATGAGAAGCCCACAGATCCAGATGACCCCCTTGCTGATCAGAATATAAAAGACCGGTACTATGGAATCAATGACCCTGTAGCAGATAAGCTTCTGAAGCGGGCTTCCACCATGCCTCGTCTGGATCCTCCAGAGGACAAGACGATCACCACGCTGTATGTGGGTGGTCTGGGTGATACCATCACAGAGACAGATCTCAGGTTTGTGGGCATAACTTCAGAACCCTTTTTGCTTTTACCTTGGAATAATTAATTCGCAAAAACATAAGCAAACATGATCATTGTAAATAAAGTACATTTTTCTTTAGCCACTCTATAATATCATATTCAAATTTTTATGAATTACAGTTTATAGCGCCAGAATAGTTTTATTCAAGAGTGCTTCTCCATCTTTGCATTGGGTGATAATACATGGGACTTAATGGCCAATGTGAACATTTAAAGGATGGTGCACATTCAAGTATGATTAATTATGTAGGGTAGAGAGCCTTGTGATTCTGAAATTCTTATGTTTGAAATTGATGCCTTTTAGAAGAGACTTGTATTTGACTTGTATTATTTTGGACTTCATGTTGTGCTTGACTAGATGAGATATCTGGGCAGATAGTAATGGGAATTGGCTCTTCCAGAGAAATAAAATAGAGAAGAAACTCCTGATCTTGGTACCTGTTTGCATTGAACTCTGTCTAACAGCTAGTGATACCCAAGGGCCAGCCCACATTTTATAAAAGGCTAGAGAGTGAATATTTTAAGTTCTGTAGAGTATATGTGATCCCTTTCCTTTTTCTTTCTTTTTTTTTGAGACAGGGTCTCTCTGTAGCCCCAGCTGGCCTGGATCTGCCTGCCTCTGCCTCCCGAGTGCTGGGATTAAAGGCGTGTGTCACCCTGCTTCCTATTTTTTCTGTTTTTTATTTGTTTGGTTTTTTGATGCAGGATCTCATATAGCTAGGCTGGCCTGAGAGCTTGCCAAGGATGACCTTGCATTCTTAATCTACTTGCCTCTACCTCCCAGGTGCTGGGATTACAGGCCTATACTACTAGGCCTGGTTTGTTTTGTTTTGGTGGTGGTGGTTTTTTGTTTTGTTTGTTTTGAGCAGAGTCTCACTGTGTAGCACTTGCTGACCTGAAACTTGGCTAGACCAGACTGGCCTCTAACTCACCATGATCCACCTGTCTCTGATTACAGGCATGTGGCACCATATCTTGTCCGGTTTGTTTGGCTTTTTGAGACAAGGTCTTGTCATGTAGCTCAGGCTGGCCTGGAACTCAAGATCTTCCTTCCTTTCTCCCAATTACTAGGATCACAGGCATGGGCCATCCACACCTGACTTCCCTTCTCCTCTTCTATGTTGTCTTCTTGTAGCTTTAAACATTTTTTGTTTCATTTATCTATTTAATATTTATTTTTCCAGTGCTAGACAGTGAACCCAGGGCCTCACATGTACTAGGCAACTGCTCTACCACTGAACCACACCTCCTAATCCTTAAACATGTTTTCATACATGTTTGGCTCATAGCTGGGCCTAGTGGTATGTGGTTGCAGCCTCAGCTACTAAGGAGGTTGAGGCAGAAAGATCACTTGAGCCCAGGAGTTCAAGATTAGCCTGAATAAAATAGCAAGAACCCAGTCTCAAAAGTCTTGGCTCATGGACCATAAGACCTGTAGTTTCCAGTACTTTATCTAGGGGTGACAACTTAGGACCCTTAGGAACTGATTAGTAGAGCCCCCCTTCCTCCAATTCTGAGATGTATGAGAACTCTTACAATTTTTCCTTTTATCTTTCAATGAGCAGCACTTATGGTGGGGTAAGGTATAAGGAAAACTTGTAGACAGGCATTTGTCCATGAGCCCACCCACCTAGTGGGACTCATAGCAGGTTCGTAGTGCATTTCTAATCTCCTGGGCATGTTGGCTTGCTAACCCTTTTCCTCTGCCTGTGCTCCTTCAGAAATCACTTCTACCAGTTTGGGGAGATCCGCACAATCACTGTTGTTCAGAGGCAGCAGTGTGCTTTCATCCAATTTGCCACAAGGCAGGCTGCAGAGGTGGCTGCTGAGAAGTCCTTTAATAAGCTGATTGTCAATGGCCGCAGACTCAATGTGAAATGGGGAAGGTAAGAACAACGCTATTCTTTTTATTTATTTATTTTGTATTTTATGTGCATGAATGTTTTGCCTGCATGTATATAAGTGCACCATGTGTGTGCATTGCCCTCAGAGGCCAAGAGAGGGCATCCAATCCCCTAGAACTAGAGTTACAGATGGTTGTTAGCAACCACATGGGTGCTGAGAACCAAATCAGGGTCCTGTGAAAGAACAGCAAGTACTCTTAACCACTGAGCAATCTCTCCAGCCCCTGTCTTAAAATATTTTTCTTGTGTTTTTCAAGAAAAATTTCATTTTCTGGAGACCTGAAAGCTTTGGGTAAATGAGCTTAACAGGATCTTTGAAAATCTAATAATTGATTCCAGTGGATGTTGGAAGCATCCTGCTGTAGAAAGTGTATCAAGGTCTTGCTCTAGTAACCTGCTGCTTTGAACATTCTTGGGTCTTTACTACTATTAAAGGCCATGCGTAATGCCAGGGAATTAAAGGTGGATTTGGGGGGTTTACAATTGACATTAGTCCTAGATTCTATCTTCAAAGACTTAAATGTTGTGGGGCTCTGGGGGAGGTAAAACAGAATATCTGTTCTAAGTTTGAAGTTGATGATTACGTAAGAGAGAAAATGCCCTAAATTTCACGTTCGGAGTGGAAGTATGTTTCCAGCTTGGAAGCAGGGAGGAGCAGGCTAATAGCAGCTCCCTTTATGAAGTGCTTCCTACCTGCTAAGCCCAGTGCTGCATACAGGAATGGTACCTTTTCTAGTAATGACAATAGTTCTGAATCCAGACCCTTCTGCCTGTAAAAACTTCTCCTAGCCGGGGGTGGTGGCACACGCCTTTCGTCCCAGCAGAGGCAGGCGGATCTCTGTGAGTTCAAGGCCACCCTGGTCTACATAGTGAGTTCAGGTCAGCTGGGACTACAGGGAGACCCTGTCTCAAAAAGACAAAAAAAAACATGGAGAGGGAAGGAATGAAAATGGATTAAGTGGGGTTATAAGAGAAGGTTGGACAGGCTGCTGTTTGTGTGCATCTCTAGATCTCAAGCAGCCAGAGGAAAAGAAAAAGAGAAAGATGGAACCACAGACTCTGGGATCAAGCTAGAACCTGTACCAGGACTGCCCGGAGGTAAGTACAGACCTCCAGCTGATGTCAGTAGCTCAGTCAGCTGGGGTTCCTCTATTAGAAGAAACTCGGGCCTGGCTCTGTGCGGCTCTACAGCAGCTTTACCAGGCCCTGGAAGATAGAACTGAGGTGGAAATGGTATTGCTGATTGTCCTCCTCTCTTAAGTGTCTGCTCTTTTCTCTCCAGCTCTTCCTCCTCCTCCTGCAGCAGAGGAAGAAGCCTCTGCCAACTACTTCAACCTGCCCCCAAGTGGTCCTCCAGCTGTAGTGAACATTGCTCTGCCCCCACCCCCTGGGATTGCCCCTCCCCCACCCCCAGGTAACTGCCTTCTTCCTTCCTGACCCAGAAAAATCCTTGTGAAAGTCCTGTACCTCATTAGGGTGAGATAGCCAGGTCCTTTGCATTTGCCCTGTAGAAGTTCACAGGTAAAGCTGGTAAGTCTAGATTCCTGACACTTCTCTTTTCTCCTGGCTGCCAAGGAGAGGAAAGGCACTACTTTCTAAGTGTGAATATAGCTATCATGTGGTAGGAGTTACTGGATTACAGCGATCTGCCACCACCAGTCTGTTCCTTGTTCTAAAGGGAGCCCTAAAGCACTATTGCTCAAAGTGTAGTCTGTGAGCGAGAGTTGTTTCATGAAGTATTTATTACCTTTTCACAACAAGATATGGACCGTGTATCAGGATTTAAGTCTGTGAACTACTTCCTTAGTTAGAAAAACTTACTGCCAGGCTTGGTGGGACGTGCCTTTAATCCTTTAATCCCAGTCTCTGAGAATCTGAGAGCAAGGCGCCTTTTCTACATAGTGAGTTCCAGGCCAGTTGGGGCTACAGGGAGACCCTGTCTCAAAAAAAACAAGGGGCTGGAGAGATAGCTCAGCACTTAAGAGCACTGGCTACTCTTGTAGAGGACCCAGGTTCGATTCCCAGCACCCATATGGTGGCTAACAACCATCCATTAACTCCAGTTCCAGGGGATCCAGTACTTTCTTCTGATCTCCCCAGGCACAACACAACGACATGAGTGCACTTGCATATATGCATGCAGGCAAAACTTCCATACACATAAAATAAATGATGATAATAAACCCAAAAACAAACCAAAAAAAGAAAATTGCTGTAATGAAGCTGTCACGTGAATAACATGCACTTGGGCATGAAGTCAAGTTATATTCTGTCTCGTGCTTGTTATCTTGTCAGTGGCCACAAACAGTTCAAGCAATACCAATTTGTGTAGCACTACGCAAGAGAGTGCCTGTGATAGTGTGCACAGCGTAAGGAAATGGCAGCTGGCCATTTTCCTATGATGGAGAGCCTGTACCTTTGAAAAATGTCCCTCCGTTCTGGAATCAAGTTTTGAGGCTAGTGATGACAGCAAGGATCTTGTCATGGGCCCTGTTTCTTCCTAATCACCCACATCCTGATTGACTCCTATCTGGGAGAGTTTGCCTAGTTTGGTCTGTTGCAGAGGCTCGGGTGACACACTAGCAGATACTGAGTCTTGTGGAATTTTTTGGACTAGGGAAAGATTTCTAAAAGCAGGGAATGTAGGTAGATCTTGTGCACTGGTATTTGCTTAGCACCATGTCAGCCTTGATTTATGTGTAGGTGGTTTTGATCTTACAGAGATTCAGAGGTTTGGAAGGTTGTCAAGGGAACTGCAAGCCTAATAAGTTCTCTTCTCTGTGCAGGTTTTGGACCACACATGTTCCACCCAATGGGACCACCCCCTCCTTTCATGAGGGCTCCAGGACCAATCCACTATCCTTCTCAGGACCCTCAGAGAATGGGAGCTCATGCTGGAAAACACAGCAGCCCCTAGCACAGCATCACCACTCAGGGGCTCAGAGGAAGAAAGGGCGCTCTAAAATCCCAGTAAATGAATCTTGGGATAAGTATATTTTTTCCTTGCTTTGTAGTTTCCATGGTAGCTGAATGTGTTGAGATGTGGGCAGTCAGAGAATGACAGTCATGCCTCCCCACATGTATTCAGAGGACCAGTGGACCTTACATAAGCTGCCATGAACACAGCTGGCTACTACCGTAACATTACTAAGAAGACTGTATGGGGAACAGCACATGGGCAAATTGGAATATTTAATGGAGTTACCATCCCAATATGTTCATTTTGGGTGGAAAGCAAAAATTGACCTGCAGCTTTAAAAACAAAAAAAAAAAACCTTTTGACCATTTTTATGTTTATTTGGTATTTTCTTTTATATCATCTAAAAAAATTAGTACTAATCA
>NW_008352394.1:675655-684779 GCF_000622305.1 Nannospalax galili | reverse complement strand
AAAAAAAAAAACCTTTTGACCATTTTTATGTTTATTTGGTATTTTCTTTTATATCATCTAAAAAAATTAGTACTAATCATTATAGTGGCGTAAGTGTGATTTAACTAATTTGAAGTCACACCCTCAGAGATGAACAGACCAGCTCCCAGCACAGCTCAGATGTTTTCTTTGCTTTTCTTCATTGTTCCCAGAAGAGCCTGACTGATCATTTTACTTTTTTACACCATCAGAAAAAGACAAAAGTGAAATCTTACTTTTTATCCCTCTCGGATGGAAACCCAAATTCTGTGGAGCTGTGTGTCATTGATGAAGCCTGGTCTCTGAGATGGAATTGTTTTTAAGAACTTCCTATAAAACACTTTAACAGACTGAAAGGAAAGAGCCTGTGTGTTTGATGGAAGACTTGCAGCATGCAGCTGGAACCGGCCCTTCAGCATTCACCTCCTGTGTCTTCAGCGCCTCGTCATTCGCTGCCTCTGGGCAGGAGACTGTTCAGTCTTAGAATGTTTGGATTTAATTGAATTGTAGATGGTAAGGGAAATTTGCTGTTGTATTGTATTTTCTGTTTTTAAATAATTAAAACGGGTCAATTTTCCAGATGTTCCTGGATTTCTGTTTTTTTATCCTTTGGTAGCTGATTTGAGATCAGTTTGAAAAGGAAAAAAAAGAAAAGCAAGGTATGTGTAAGTGTGAGTTTTTAATTTTTAAATTTTTTATTTTTTGGTCTTTTTGAGACAGGGTCTCCCTATAGTCCCAGCTGACCTGACCTGGAACTCACGGTATAGCCCCAGCTGACCTGGAACACACTCGGTGGACCAGGCTGTCCTCGAACTCACAGAGGATCTGCCTGCCTCTGCTGGTTTTAAAAGCATGCTCCACTACATGCTGCATAAAAGTGAATTTTTTAAAATTCTATTTTATTATTTTATGTGTATGCGTGTATTGCCTGTATGTAGGTAAGTACACCCATGTTGTGCAATGCCCAAGGAGGTCAGAAGAGGCTGTCGGATCCCCTGGGACTGGAGTTATGGACACTTGTTAGCTTCCTTGTGACTGCTGGGATTCAAATCCGGGTCTTCTGCAAAAACAACCAGTGTTCTTAACCACTGAGCCATCTCTCCAGCCCAAAAGTGAATTTTTAAACTCTTTGGACTTTGGGACTGGAGCAATGACTCAGTGGTTAAGAGCACTGGCTGGCTTCACAAAGGATCTGGGTTTGGTTGCCAGCACCCACATGGTAGCTAATAACTGTCCCTAACTCCAGTTCCCTCTGGAGTCCTGACACCCTCTTCTGGCCTCTGCAGGCATTGCATACTCATATACATGCAGGCAAAACACTCATAAAATCAAAATAAATAAAAATTGTAGCCAGCCATGGTGGCACATACCTTTAATTTCAGCATGTAAGAGACAGAAACGTGAATCTCTCTGAGATTGAGGCCATCCTGGTCTGCATGGCAAGTTCTAGGCCACCTGGGAGACCCTGTCTCAAAAAAAAAGGAAAAAAGGAAAACAATCTTGGACTTGATTTTTTTTTTTTTTAGGGGTGTGAAGTTTGAAGCAAGGTCTTGGTATGTAGCCCAGATTAGCCTTGCCTCATAATCCCTGAGTGCTGGGATTACAGTTTGTGTCATAACACCCAGATTAGTTTTCATCTTTCTGTCATTCCATGTTAGTAAAAACACCCAAGGCTTTTCGGTAATATGTCCAAATTTGTTAGTACAATTGAAATAAGAAGGGACAGAAAGCACAGAACTTGACATGGGTTTTTGTTTGGTAAGTGCTAACAGTAAGTGTCACTTTAATTCAAGCCATTGTAAAGGAAACAGGTAAGATCTAAAGTGTATTTAAATGCATATTATCCAAAATGTATTTCAAGGCTGGCCATGTACCATGTGGTTGCCACATGGAAAGTGAGGGTAAGAATAAGTTTCCCCTATTTTTCAGTCAGCCATGTCCCCTGCCATTGGACAGTGGCACCCACATTATGGGCAGGTCTTCAGCACTCAGTTTACTGACCCATACACCAAGCTTCTCTGGAAAGCCCTCAGACACACTCAGAAATGTGCTTCACCCATTCTGTGTGTTCCTTTGTTCACTCAAGCCAATCCACAGTGAACCTTCATACATTTCCCATTACTGCTACAAGGGTTGCTATTGGTAGTTGTGAGCTTTTTATTCTTTGTTTTTTCTCATACTTTACATCTTTTTCTGTGGTACATCATAGTTCACTAGTTCTTAATGTGTATCATTAGCTTTGTAATTTTTTAAAAATATTTTATGTGTATGAATGTATTGCCTCATGAATATGTAAGTGCACCTATGTTGTGCAATGCCCTGTCAAGCAGAGGTCAGAAGAAGGTGTCAGATCCCCTGGAACTGCAGATATAGATGGTTGTTAGCCATGTGGGTGCTGGGAATTGAACCTGGGTGCTCTGCAAGAGCAGACAGTGTGCTTAACTGCTGAGCCATCTCTCCAGCCCCTTAATTTTTATTATTATTTTTTTAAAATGTGTGTGAGTTGGGCCAGGCATGGTGGCACACGCCTTTAATCACAGCACTTGGGAGGCAGAGGCAGGTGGATCTCTGTGAGTTCAAGGCCAGCCTGGTCTACATAGTGAGTTCCAGGACAGCTGGGGCTACAGGGAGACCTTGTCTCAAAGAGACCAAAAAAAAAAAAATTTGAGTGCATTGCCTGCATGTATGTAAGTGCACCCGTGTAATGCCCACAGAGGCCAGAAGAGGGTGCTGGATCCTCTGAAGTTGTAGACTGTAGTTAGCCTCCATATGGGTGCTGGGAATTGAACCTGGGTCCTCTGCAAGAGCAGCCAGTGCTCTTAACTACTGAGCCATCTCTCCAACCCCTTAATACTCTTTTTAAATTATTTTTATTTTATATATATATGAGTGTATTGCCTGCATGTAGGTAGGTACACCCATGTTGTGCACTGCCCACAAGAGGTCAGAAGAGGGCATTGGATCCCCTGGAACTGGAATTATGGACAGTTGTTATCCATATGGATGCTGGGAATTGAACTGAGATCCTCTGCAAAAGCAGAGCAGCCAGTGCTCTGAACTGCTGAGCCATCTCTGCAAATTTTTATTTTTATGTATATGAGTATATTGCCTGCATATATGTAAGTGCACACGTGTTGTGCAATGCCCATGGAGGTCAGAAGAGAGTATAGGATCATCTGGAACTTGAGTTTCAGGCAGTTGTTAGCCACCAAATGGTTGCTGGGAATCGAACCTGGATTCTCTGCAAGAACAGCCAGTGCTCTTACCTGCTAAGCCATCTCCAATTTTTTTTTTAAAGATTGATTTTTTAAATTTATGTGTATGTATGTGTGCCTGTGAGTTCTGTGAGTTTATGCACACCACATGCATGCATGTGGCTGTGGAGGCCAGAAGACATTGGATCCCCTGGAATTGGAATTAGAGGCATCTGGGAAACACCTGATATGCTGGGAGCCAAACCCCGGTCCTCTGCAAGAACAGTACATGCTCTTAACTGCAGCAGAGCCATCTTGGCCCTAGGTTTGTTTGTTTTTTTTTTTTTTTTTGTGGTGCTGAGGATTGAGCTTTAACTTTAAAAGAAAGGGTTGTTTGGATAGAATATACAGAAAAGTACATTAAGACACAGAAGTACAACTGACTTTAAAGCAAACATCTATGTAGCAATCACCCAGGTCTAGAAATTGAGAATTTCCAGTCACCCCAGAGGTATTCATGTTCCCCTCACATCCATACGCCCTTCCCTCCCAGGGTTACCACTATTTTATATTGTTGCTTTGCACCAGAACTATATATGTATTTGTTTGGCTTCCCTTGCTTTTACCCTGAGATGTGGCTGTGGACTACCTGATTCATGTTCATTGCTGCCAAGTCTAACAGGCTTTTGAATGTTTTGTTGGCTAGTCTTGTTACTTTTTGATTGTATAAAGAACAAAAGCAAGCAAAAATTGGAGGGTTGTATGAAGGACTTGTTAGGTCCCCAAATTACATGAAAGGTTTATTTTTTCAGGATCCAAATATTCTTTGTTGAATAAAGAACCATAAACACATAGACATGCCTATGTAACTATAAACTGTATACATGTATGTATATATGTATTTACTGACAGAATTTTACAATTCTAGAAGGATCAGGTTATCGGGGTTTCCTTTCATAAACAGTAATGGGACAGAATGCAGGAGGGTGGACAGGACAAGAATGTGCGTGGACATGGATGCGCATGTGCGTGGGAAGGGCTGTGTTGGGCGGATACTTTTCACATTCTATTTCTCATTTTTAATTTACGGTAGCACTTTTTTTTAAAGTCAGGGTCTCTTTGTAACCTGAGCTGGCCTGGAACTCACTGGCTTCAATCTCACAGAGATCCATCTGCCTCTGCCCCTGGAGTGCTGGGATTAAAGGTGTGTGCCACCAAGCCTGGCAGTAAGCACTTTTTTAGTAACAAAAATCACAGAAAAAAGGAATGAGGATACACTGGGGTGCAGGCCCCCATCCTCACAGACCCTCCTGTGCCTATCAAGTGAGTTTCCTTCCAGAGAATTGCAGAATGAGCCTGTGGCAATCCAAGTCCTCACTTCTTTCTAGATATTTAATGGTCTTCAGTTCATAGAAATCTGGCTTTATATAGCATCCCTCAAATTCAAGAGAATATCAATTGCAAAGAACCCCGAGATTCAGGCTGGCAGTCCCTTGGAACCAGGAAGGGGAGTGAAACTCCAGAGTAAGAGAATAGACCATCATGCTGTCCAGCCTGGGACCAGGGATTCCTGTCAAATCCCTGAGATGCTCTCCCTCTACCAGCTTAGCTGACCCTGTACCCTGCCTCTCCACGGCCTGCTTCACAAACTATACCCACTCAGAACTATTCCAGCCAGCAGAAGTGGGTACAAGAAACTCAACATTGAGCCCTTATGATGTGTCCTGTCCTGTGCTCCCAACAATCCTGTGAAAGCTTCTAACTTGTCCTCAGAGACAGAGAAGCAGAGGCTCAGTGTGAAATGATGGGTCCAAGTTCCCACCACTCGGGCAGAACTAGACCTCGTCCCATCTGGTTGGACATCCCAGTTCCCACTGTTAACCTCTCAATTCCAAGATGTAGCCCTGTGTTCAGCTATGCCAGCGTGAGTGGGCATGGCTTGGTCAGCTGGTGCAGTGAAAAAAGAGATTCCCTGAGTCAGGTTCCCATTTTGACAGGAGCCATTGGTGGACTCTCATTTCATTTCCGTTCCACTCCACTCCAAATTTCCCTCTTTTGAGTCTAGATATCTATAACTACAAAATGAGGCAATACCTTTCAGGCTGAACTGAGAAGTAGGAACAGGATATAGAAAGAACAATGCTGCCTCAAGCACTGAGACTGACAAAAGTAGCCGTCACCCTTCATCATCATCATCATCACCAGCAATAGCATCCTTACCACTTGTACTAAGGGGTCTGCTCAGAATGGAGGATGGGAAAGTGTCCTGTGTCCCACTTTGCACCTGTCCCACTGTAAGGTGCTCCATGGAGTAACCCTTTCTTTAGATCCCCATAGCCACCCCTATTCCAAGCCTCAAAGCTTCTAGACTCACTGGTCTCCAGCATTGCTTAATTCCCAGCAGTACAGGCTGAGCTATCACATCCTCCTATCACATCCTCTTCCCTTGATGGCTCCCATTCCTTCTCCAAGGTCCCATTCAAATCTTCTGGGCAGCTTTGGAAATCACCCAGCATCAGGGACACTAAGCTGTCAACTATCAGCATACAAATCTGTCTTCTCTACCACCTTTTCCTCCTGGGCCCAGTCAAGGTGGTTTGTACCTGTGATCAGAATTCAGGAGGTGGAGGCAGGAAGATCAGGAGTTCAAGGTCATCCTCAGCTGCATAGAGAGTTCACAGCAGCCTAGGTTACAACTGGTTTGTTTGCTTGCTTGCTTGCTTGCTTGCTTGCTTGCTTGCTTTTTGAGACAGGGTCTCATGTAGCCCAAGCTGGCCTTGACTCTATATATAGTCAAGGATGACTTCAAACTTACAGCCTTCCTGCCTCTACCTCTTAAGTGCTGGGATGATGGGTATGCACCTCTATGCCTGGTTTATGTGGCGCTAGAGATCAAACCCAGATGTTCCTACATGTTAGGCATGCTAAGCAAGCACTCCACAAACCGAGCTACAGTTCCAGCCCCTGGATTACCACTTCCTAGTGATCAGGGGTCTCCACATGTTGACAGACTGCTGAGGAGCACTCATCAGGAGAGTAAGAGCTGAGCTGCTGGAGCCAGGCAGTGCAGAGGCATGGGTATGGATTCTAAAAGACATACGCTATAGGCAGGTTGCACAGGATCGCCTGGAGTAAGGGACACTAATGGTGCCCCCTGAAAGCAAATCTGTAACTTCAAGTCTGGGGCAGGCCCAAAATTGTATTAGATCCAATTAGGACCAACATCAGCTAGTTTTGAAGCACATCTGCATTTGGGGAATGCCAAACTTTGTGACTATATCTAATAATGTGTGGTGTGCTTTTCATAAATTGTGAAATCTGCCCAACATGGTCACTTACACCTGTGATCCCAGCACTTGGGAAGCTGAGGTCATAAACTGTCCCAAGTTCAAGGCCAGCCTGGGCTACATAGTGAGATTCTGTCAAGAGGTGGGGGGGGAGAGGGAGAAGGAGAGAGGAAGAAGGAAGGAAGGAAGGAAGGAAGGAAGGGAGGGAGGCAGGGAGGAAGGGAGGGAGGGAAGAAAACCCACCATTACTCAAGGATGATTCACACTCCTGTAATACTAGAATTTGGGAGGCTGAGGCAAGATTGTGAGTTCAAGGCCAGCCTGGCCTACTCAGGGAGATCCTATCTCAAACTCAACAACAGCTAGATGTGGTAACACACGCCTGCAGTCCAGCATTAGGGAGGCAGGATTGCAAGATTAAGGTCAAGTTGAGTTATATAGCAGACCCTGTTTCAATAAGAAGCCATTGTTAGCATGCCCTGCCAGAGCAAGCCAGTTGGCAGTTAGCTTCTCTTTCTTCATACCTAGATAGGCACACTCAGCAGCCACTTTTTGTGTTGTTAAAATAGGATTCTCCTATGTGTGCAGTGAATCTTGTTTTTCATAGGCCAGGACAGTTTCCCTTGTCCTTAAGCTTCTCTTGTTAAACATTCTTTAAGGACATAGCTTCCAGGGTAGGACAATGCCCCAGGCATAGTAAAAGTGTGGCCTTATGGCTTAAATAACACTCTGTGGTGAGATGCTTCTGTTTAAGAGCTGCTTTCTAAGCACCTCTGATGACCACAGGGGACGGTGGGCAGAAGGTAAGGGCCTGGAGGAGCTGGGCAGCAGAAAGCCCTTAGGCCGAGGAGCCTCACCTGAAAGCCTGTGGACACAAAGCTGGAGAAGGGAAACTGGTCAATGTCTGGAGGGAGAGTCAGGCTGGGCCGGGCAGGAACCTCGGGAGGCAGACACTCAGTGATGTTCATAGAGAGGGTGTCCTGGTGTCCTAGTAAGGAGCACAAGAGGAAGTCTAGAGACACCCAAATTCCCGCCCTCCCCATCAGCTCCAACTGAGGGTGGTGGCGGGGGTGGAAGAGGCAGATATGGACCAATGAAACACTACCCAGTCAAGGGCCTGGGGGCACTAAGAATACTCACTTTCCATTGTCTTCAGCATGGTGGCCAGCTCAGCTGGGATCTCCAAGCGCCCCAGGTCCTGGTGAAGAGGACCAAATTACCAGAAACTAAGGTATGGCTTAGAAGGACTGAGTGTCCCGCCATATCTTCAAGATGATAAATAACTCCTCCAAAGACAAAGGAGCAGGGTCCCCAGAGCATCTGAAGGAAACCAGGGCACCCCAGTCCTCTGCTTAGGTGGCACATGATGGACAGGACCCCGATGGCACCTTGTGAGCTCCACCCTCCCCTAAGCTGTGCCAAGCTCAGGGGTTCACACCCTGCACAAGACCCCCTGCTTCCAGAACACCTACCATGCTTGGCACTTTTTCCCAGGCCTCCAAGCTGTGAGAGCCACCCGAATGCCTAAGCTGTGGGGGAGATACAGGAAGAACGAATGCCCCCCTGCCACCCCATAAGTAAGGAGTCACCAGCAGTTTCCCAGCAGCACTTTCCCAACTCAGCAGGTCAGTGTCCCCTCCTGTCTCCAGAGACTCTGCTGGTAGCCAAGGAACAGTGCAGTCACCAGGGGCATAGTCACTGGAGGCACACTGCCTGACAAGCGCCTGTCTCTACCCACCCCTGACCCTCCAAAGTGCTCACCAGCCTCCAGGCTATGGATGTCACTGTCTGTCTGCTAGGGAACCAGGAAGATGTAAGGAAGTAGGGAAGTAATGGTCCCAGCGGACAAAGTCCGGCCTGGGAGGAGCCAGGGAGGAGGCAGAATGTGGGCACTGACCTTTGAGCTGCTTTATGGCCCTCAAATTAGAGTCATCAGGCAAGATGGAGAGCAGAGGGGGCACACAGGGGGCTGGAGGGACTGGGAGAAAGTGAAGATAGTGGGTGCTGGGGCCCCAGCCTGCCCTGGCCAGACAGGGAAACAGGAAGAGTTTGGGAAGCAATGGTCTCTGAGGTCTCAGTCCTACAAGTTCAGGCTAAAAGGGGAGACACGTCAGGATTCAGCCACTAGGCCAGTTAAGGCCCCCTGGCTTCTACCCTGAGCTTCCCCAGTCCAGATGCTCCCCAAACCCTCTTACCTGTAGCTTCAGCCGTCTTTGGAGCAGGGGCCTGGCCACCAGTAAGACAGTGTTCAGGTGTCCTAGAGCTGCCCTTCGTCTGAGGTATCGCTTCCTGGAGGCCATGGGAGTCATTAGGGGATGGGGCTCCAAACTTACACTTCCTGCCTGGTGGCACCTGAGCCTTCCAAGTCTCGATAGTAATATAAAAACTGACTCCTAGACCAGTGACTCTTCTGATGGTTAACAGAAGCAACAGTAAAGAATAGCCCATTTTGGGCCAAGCGTGGTGGCGCATGCCTTCAGTCCCCAGCACTCTGGAGGCACAGGCAGGCGGATCTCTGTTGGTTCCAAGCCAGCCTTGTCCACATAGAGAGTTCCAGGCCAGCTGGAACTACAGGGCAACCCTATCTCAAAAAAAAAAAAAAAAAAAAAAGGAAAAGCCATTTTG